>NC_080554.1:15126921-15333348 GCF_028640845.1 Ahaetulla prasina | reverse complement strand
AGATGGCCTTGATGGCTGGAATATGCTTTGTTTTGACTGAGGAGCGAATTCCTTGATACAGCTGAGAGGCTCGGATCTCCATCCCCCTGCCTATGGCAACTCCAGAGCAGGTCGGGAATGTTTCGCAAGTTGACACAGACTCTGCTTGGGGAAGGAATCTTTCCCAAAGAATCAGGGAAACCTGCTGTGGCCCGGGGCTGGGAGGGGGTCCGGACTGGTGCCTCCAAAGGCTGCAAAAAAAGGGAGGCTGTGAAATTGGAAGGGATGATTAAAAAAAACCTCTTCCTCCTTGTGAGAAGAGAAATTCCTGTATCTGCACAAGGCCGTGACAGATTCCATGCAAACAGAAGCAGGAAAGCTGGTTTAATATTTGTTAGATTTTTCCCAGTGTTTTATTATTTTTTCAAATAACTAAAGGAGGTGAACATGTCCAACTCTTCTTCTTCCTCCTCCTCTTTCCCCCACAACAACAGCCCTGTGAGGTGGGCTTGTCTGAAAGAGAGTCTCTGTCCGTGAAAAGTTAGGGTTTCTTGCTGAATTGAGTTTTTCAGCCATTTAAGGGATATAGCTTGCTGTAACTTCTCAGGAAAAGCTCAGATCTGAAAATCAAACGTAATATGGGGTTTCCAGACCCTAGGGAACATGAATATGTGTTTCCTTTGCAAATCTGAGTTCTTTCTGAAAAGTTATGTTTTCTGGCTGAATTGAATCCTTCCGCCATTTCAGAAAAATGGCTTGCTCTAATTTCTCAGGAAAAGCTCAGATCTGAAAATCAAACGTGATTTGGGGTTTCCAGACCATGGGGAACATGAATATGTGTTTTTTTTTGCAAATCTGAGCTTTCTTTCAAAAGTTGTGTTTACCGACTGAAATGATTCCTACCGCCATTTCTGAGATAAAGCTTGGTCTATTTCCTCAGGAGAAGCTCACCTCTGAATGTGAAATGTGATTTGGGGTTTCCAGACCTTGGGGAACAGGAACATTTTTTTCTTTTGCAAATCTGAGCTCTGTGTCAGTAAGGTTTTCAGGCTGAATTGAGTCTAACCTCTAATTTTGATATATATTTTTGTCTAATTCTTCAGGTAAAGCTCACCTTTGAAAATGAAATATTATTTGGGGTTTCCAGACCATGAGGAACATGTATATGTGTTTCTTTTGCAAATCTGAGCTCTCTTTCAAAAGTTAGGTTTTTTGGCTGAATTGAGTCCTGCCGCCATTTTGGAGATACGGCTCGGTCGAATTCCTCAGGGAAAGCTCACCTGGGGAACAAGAATATGTGTTTCTTTTGAAATCTGAGCTTTCTGTCAAACGTTAGGTTTTCGGGCTGAATTGAGTCGTACCTCTAATTCTGAGATATGGTCTAATTCCTCAGGGAAAGCTCACCTCTGAGAATGAAATGTGATTTGGGGATTCCAGACCCTGGGAACAAGAATATGTGTTTCTTTCACAAATCTGAGCTGTCTGTCAAAAGTTGTGTTTTCTGGCTGAATTGAGTCCTACTGCCGATTCTTATATACAGTTTGTTCTAACTCCTTAGAGAATGCTCAGATGAACATGAAGTGTGTTTTGGGCTTTACTGGCCCTGGGGAAGATGAATATGTGTTTCTTTTGTGAATCTGAGCTCAGTGTCAAAAGTGAAGTTGAATTGAGTCCTACTGTCGATTCTGAGATACAATTTGGTCCAACTCCTTAGGGAATGCTCAGCTCTAAAAATTAAGTGTGATATGAGGTTTCCATACTTTAGGGAACATGAATATGTGTTTCTTTTGCAAATCTGAGCTCAGTCTCAAAAGTGAAGTTTTCTGACTGAATTGATTCCTACTGCGAATTTTGAGATAGATTCTTTTCTAGTAATTGCAGCTGGATTCTGGGAATACTTTTCTCTAGAGCAGGCTGTGTTGACTTCAGCAGCTTTATGGTCCGTGGATTTCAACTCCCAGAATTTTGCTGCCAAAATGGAGTTGATGTCTGTACCTCTTAAAAGTTGCTGAAGTTGAAAAATTGTGCTCTAGAGAGTTAGCACAGTGTTTCTCAACCATGGGAACATTAAGAGATTTGGCTTTGGCTAGTCTAAAGATTTGGGTTCGTCTAAAGAAAAGAAAATTTAGGGATGGCATGATAGGGGGCTGCCACATAGAAGTGGAGGCGATCAACTTATTTTCCAAAGCACCAGAGGGCAGGAGAAGAAGCAAAGGTTGGAAACTAATCCAGGAGAGAAGCAACCTGGGATTAAGGAAAAACTTCCTAACAGTGAGGACAATTAACCAGTGGAACAACTTGTCTCCAGAAATTGTGGGTGCTTCATCACGGGAGGTTTTTTAAGAAGATACTGGACAGCCAGCCACCTGTCTGAAATAGTATAGGTTCCCCTGCTTGAGGAGGGGGCTGGACTAGACCTTTGAGGTCCCTTCCAGCTCTATTCTGATTGATTGATTAAGCAAAGCTTCCTTCTTCGCTGATTCCTCAGGAAAAAACAACCCCAGAGAATCTCCCTGAGGATTGGTAGAGTGGACATTAGCCACGAGGTGGCGCTGTTGGCCTAAAAATTTCACTGGGGTTTCTGCTTCAGGTGAGCGGAGCCAGAAACTTTGCCCCCAACTTCTGAATTCCCACCTCTGCCTTCTCCATGGACCCCTTAAGCACACACCCGTTACTGGCCATATCGCAGAGAAGCCTGGCGTTTCCTGCCCCCCTTTTGCACAGCTCTGCAGAAAAGGGGGCTTCAGGGCTTCGACTTCTTCCAAGAAGGGAAACAACAGCATTGTGGCCGGGCTGGGCACACCTGCTACACCACAGTCCCTGACAGGTGCTTCCCAGGAGGTTTGTGAGGGAAGTGAGGGAGGGGAGGAGCCAAGAGAGAACTTTACCCCAACTCTCCCGAGCCCTCCCTTTCTCCCTCTTCTCCAGCATGGTTAACAGTGCCTGGTGGAGCTCCCCAGGTGTTCCCTCCCCTCCCCTCCACAAGTGCAATGGTCAGACTCTCCTCTCTAGAGGCTTAGGAAGGTTGCTTGCAGAAAGTGGCTGGACAAATAGATAGGATATCCCAGTGGTAAGGCCCCACCTGGAATACGGCATCCAGTTTTGGTCACCATATTACAAAACAGATGTTGAGACTTTGGAAAAAGTGCAGAGAAGAGCAACTAAGAGGATTAAGGGGCTGGAGACTAAAACATGTGAAGAACAGTTGCAGGATTTAGGTTTGGATTTTGCTAGTCTAGAGAAAAGAAGGACTAAGGGGGATATGATAGCACTATTCCAGTATTTGAAGGGAAGAATGATACGAAAGAATGGATGGAAACTCATCAAGGAGAGAAGCAACCTGGAATTAAGGAGAAACTTCCTAAAAGCAAGAAAAAATAACCAGTGGAACATCTTGTCTTCAGCAGTTGTGGGTGCTTCTTCACTGGAGGTTTTTAAGGAGAGACTGGACACTTGTCTGAAATGATACAGGACAGTGATGGCGAATGTTTTCGGCACCTAGTGCCCAAACCAGAATGCATGCATGCCGGAGCCCCAGAAACTTGAAGACCAGCTGGCCAGTGTGCATGTGCGTGCCAGCCACCTGGTCTTTGGGTTTCCGGGGCTCCAGCACGCTCGAAGATCAGCTGGCCGGTGTGTATGCGCGTGCCAGAAATCAGAAGAGCAGCTGGTGATGGCGCGCATGCACACAGAGAGGGCTCTGCATGCCACCTCTGGCACGCATGCCATAGGTTTGCTATCACGGATATAGGATCTCCTTCTTGAGCAGGAGGTTGGACTAGAAGTTGGACTAGAAGGGCAGGAGGTTGGACTAGAAGGGCTGCGGTGTGGCTCAGGCTGTAAGAAGCCTGTTATTAAACACAGCTGCCTGCAATTACTGCAGGTTCTAGTCCTACCAGGCCCAAGGTTGACTTAGCCTTCCATCCTTTATAAGGTAGGTAAAATGAGGAGCCAGATTGTTGGGGGGGCAATAAGTTGACTTTGTATATAATATACAAATAGAATGAGGCTATTGCCTTACACAATGTAAGCCGCCCTGAGTCTTCGGAGAAGGGTGGGATATAAATGTAAAAAAAAAAAAAAAGTTCTAGCTCTATTCTAATTGAATGATCACTTCCCATTTGGGTATTAAGCAGAACTGGCCCCCTATCGACCTTAAGTAGCAAGGTAAGGCAGGCATAATTTAAAAGCACATTTGGAGATAAAATTGGAGGAAGCGTCCATGTGAAACAGGGCTGACCGACTCTCCTAGCTGTGCACGAACAGGAGTCCATAGGGGCCTGGGGTGTAAAACAACCAAGATGGCAGCCACCACAGGGCAATCAGCCTTTCCCCTCGTCCTGTACATTTTGTAATGACATTATGGGGGTGTCCAACTATGGGGGAGCAGTTAATAGAGCTGAGAGCGAAACAGTGAGAAACTACCCCCTGCTGTCTTTCGGGGCTCTGGAGTGGGGGGCTAGAAAAGAGGTGTGGAAAATCCCATGTGGTTTAATGTCTGCAGATATTAAGTTTTCAAGCATGAACTGCTTGGTTATTTTTCTTTACTAGCTGAAATAATTCCCCTTTGGTTTTCAGCACCTGCAGCGCCCACCAGCTCCCCAACATGGCGGGCAGAGGGCTCTGCAAGGTGACAAGGCCAGGATGCAGCCCCACTTGGCTGGGGTTAAGTATTTGGGATGGGTGTTTTTGCCCAAAGTTTGCAGACAGTCTGCCTGCATGCCAGGAAGCCAGCTAGAGAGTTTGTTTGTTTGTTTGTTTATTTATTTGTGATAACAGTATATATAAGCATAAGCATGAAATAACTATATGATATATAAGCATAAATATAATCATAAATATGTGATAACTATATGAAATTGGATACAATCAAAGGAAACAATAGGACAGTAACGGTAGGCATGCTTGTGCTCTTATGCACGTCCCTTACAGACCTCTTAGGAATGGGGTGAGGTCAAGAGTAGTTAGTTTTTGGTTAAAGCTTTGGTTAAAGCATTCCAGGCATTAACAACTCTGTTACTGAAGTCATATTTTCTGCAATCAAGATTGGAGCTGTTCACTTTAAGTTTGAATCTATTGTGTGCTCATGTATTGTTGTGGTTGAAGCTGAAGTAGTCTTCAACAGGAAGGATGTTGTAACTGATTCTATGAATTAAACTCAGGTCATGTCGAAGGCGGCGGAGTTCTAAATTTTCTAAACCCAGGATTTCAAGTCTGGCGGCATAAGGTATTTTGTTGTAATCAGAGGAGTGGAGAACTCTTCTTGTAAAATATTTCTGGACATGCTCAATTGTATTGAGGACTGAGTTAGATTTTAGTTTGTGGGTTTTATCTTGGGTTTTAATTTTTATATTTTTAATTAAGGCTTTTGAATAAGTTTTTTAATTGTTTTTAGAATTGTATTTATTGTATTTTTTGCTTTTAAATGCCTGTAAACCGCCCTGAGTCCTTTGGGAGATAGGGCGGTATATAAATATAAACAATAAATAAATAAATAAATATTAATGTCTGATATGAGGTATGGGTTCCAGACAGGTGAGCTGTATTCTAGAATTGGTCTAGTGAATGTTTTATATGCTCTGCTTAGTAATGTAGTGTTTCTGGAGAAGAAGCTACGTAAGATTAAGTTTACAACTCTTAAAGCCTTTTTTATGATGTAGTTGCAGTGGGCTTTGGCACTTAGATCATTTGATATGAAAACTCCAAGGTCTTTAACGGGTGGGGGTCATCTTCAAGGTAATGTCCATCAAGCTTGTATTTAGTGTTCAGATTCTTTTTTCCAATGTGTAAGACAGAGCATTTGCTGGTTGAGATTTGGAGTTGCCAAGTTTTTGACCATTCCGACACAAAGTCAAGGTCTTTTTGAAGGGTAGCTGTATTGTTGGTAGTGTTAAATTAGAATTAGAATTTATTGGCCAAGTGTGATTGGACACACAAGGAATTTGTCTTGGTGCATATGCTCTCAGTGTACATAAAAGAAAAGATACCTTCATCAAGGTACAACATTTACAACACAATTGATGATCAATATATCAATATAAATCATAAGGATTGCCAGCAACAAGTTATAGTCATACAGTCATAAATGGAAAGAGATTGGTGATGGGAACTATGAAACGATTAATAGAAGTGTAGATTCAGTAAATAGTCTGACAGTGTTGAGGGAATTATTTGTTTAGCAGAGTGATGGCCTTCGGGAAAAAACTGTTCTTGTGTCTAGTTGTTCTGGTGTGCAGTGCTCTAAAGCGTCGTTTTGAGGGTAGGAGTTGAAAGAGTTTATGTCCAGGATGCGAGGGATCTGCAAATATTTTCACGGCCCTCTTCTTGATTCGTGCAGTATACAGGTCCTCAATGGAAGGCAGGTTGGTAGCAATTATTTTTTCTGCAGTTCTAATTATCCTCTGAAGTCTGTGTTTTTCTTGTTGGGTTGCAGAACCGAACCAGACAGTTATAGAGGTGCAAATGACAGACTCAATAATTCCTCTGTAGAATTGGATCAGCAGTTTGAGTTTCCTGAGTTGGCGCAGAAAGAACATTCTTTGTTGTCCTTTTTTAATGATGTTTTTGATGTTAGCTGTCCATTTGAGATCTTGCGATATGATAGAACCCAGAAATTTGAAGGTTTCTACTGTTGATACTGTGTTGTCAAGTATTGTGAGAGGTGGAAGTATGAAGGGTTTTTCCTAAAGTCTACCACCATTTCTACGGTTTCGAGTATGTTCAGTTCCAGATTGTTTTGGTTGCACCACAAGGCTAGTCGTTTGACCTCTCGTCTATATGCGGATTCGTCATTGTCTTGAATGAGACCAATCACTGTTGTGTCATCTGCGAACTTCAGTAGCTTAACAGATGGATCATTGGAGATGCAGTCATTGGTATACAGAGAGAAGAGAAATAAGTTGATAGTTATAGATAGATAGAGAAATAGATAGATAGATAGATAGATAGATAGATAGATAGATAGATAGATAGATAGATAGTTATAGATAGATAGAGAAATAGTTTAACATCATCAGTGAAGAGAACACAATTACTTATAATATGGTCACAGAGATCATTAATGTATAATATGAAGCGTGTTGGTCCAAGAACCTGCCTTGGGGAACGCCGCTATTGACAGGAACAGGATTTGATAGGGCACTGCCTATTTTGACTACTTGTTGTCTGTTTGACAGGAATGCTGTTATCCAATTGTTGAGGGGTCCAGAGATGCCGTAGGATTTTAGTTTTAGGAGAAGTTTGTCATGTACCTGAGGTTGAATGACCCGAGGGAGGAATCCAGAGGGAAGAAGCTAGAAAAAATATGGCCAGATCCCTGGAAGCCCTCCCCAAATGTGATTTATGTGGGTCAGTGTGGTCAGGGACTTTCTTCTGTCAGTGCAGTCTATTCTGTCCCTTTGAGTGACTCTTGACTCTCTTCTGAAGGCTTAAAACACTCCCAGTCCCTTGGCTGGCAGCCCTCCTTGTCTGAAACGTGTCTCAGGGAAATGAGGGGGGATCCTTCTATGTGGGGCAGGGGGCTGTAAGAGCTCCAGGTGTTTTCCTGAAACCCCATCACCTTTTGAACATCATAATCAGCAAACCCTTAGGAATTATTTTATTACAGCTGATCATGCATTATAATATTAAGACCAGATATTAAGACTGAATTTGGCCATTTTGTCCACGGATCGAGTCCTTCCGAAGGATAATCAGATTGTCTCGTTTGATGGTGTTACGTGGGATGTGAGCTGTTTCAAATCAAGCTGCCTTTTGCAATTAACTGATTAGGATTATCAGATTTTTATCCCACCTTTTAATAATGTATGGTGATCAATTCAAGGCAGTGAACCAGTGGTGGGAGTCAAATAATTTAACAATTGGTTCTCTGCCCTAATGACCGGCTGGGTGGGTGTGGCCATGGTGGGTGTGGCCAGGGGTGTGTGACAGGCAGCACACGGCCTCCTGCACACCCCTGGGAGCAAAAATGGGCTGCAGAGGAGGGGACATGCCACCACCCGCGCCCCATTTTGGGCCTAGTAGGCCTCCCTGCAGCCTCCTGGGAGCAAAAACAGGGTACATGGGGGGCGGGGCGGGGTGGGAACAGTCAGCAATTTAATTACCAGTTTGCTCGAACCAACCCAAACCGGCTGAATCCCACTGCAGTGAACATACCTAATACTCCTTCCTCCTCCTCCTATCTTCCCCACAACAACAATCTTTTGAGGTGAGTTTGTCTGTGAGAGAATGAGTGGCTCAAAGCCTCCTAGCCGGCATTCATGGTCAAAGGAGGCCTCTGCGATGCCCAAATAATTTGATATTAAGAATTCACCGTTTGCTGGTTTCAAGCACAGATCCTTCACCACTGCACCACACATTCAATCAATCAATGACATTAATGGTGGCTTCATGTGTATTTTTATTTATTTATCAGATTCAGAGACTGCCCTTCTCCCTCAGAGAGGGAGAATGTCTGCATTACAGATCATCCTCAACTTACAAACCACAATTGAGCCCAACATTTCTGCTGTTAAGTGAGTTTTGCCCCATTTTACGACTTTTCCTGTCACAGTTGTTAAGTGAATCACTGAAATTAACTTAGTTCAGCGGTTCTCAACCTGTGGGTCGCGACCCCGTTGGGGGTCGAATGACGATTTGCCAGGGGTCGCCTAAGACCATCGGAAATATGGGAAATATACTTGTGAGTCGAAGAATTGCACTCCAATGGTTGACTCCACAAGCCAGCTGCAGGCTCTTCAAATCACTAGCCGAATTCGGCTTCAGGCGCGATGAATTTAAAAAGAGAGAAATCTTTGCTCTGATGTCTCCCTCTCAAGCCAGCTGCAATCACTCCCAATCGCTAGCCTAATCTGGCTTCAGTCGCGATAAACTTAATAGGGGAGGAGTCTCCGCTTTAATGCCTCCGTCCTCAAGGCAATCGCAAGCAGTTCAGATCGCTAGCCAATAGGGCTTCAGGCGCGATAAATTCAAAAAAAGAGTTTGCCGCTTTTTTTCCCCTTCTGCGGTTGGGGTTGCACATCATGGGGAATTGTATTAAAGGGGTCACAGCACTATAAAGATTGAGAACCACTGACTTACTAACAATCTGGCTTCCCTATTGACTCTGCTTGTCAGAAGATCACATGATCACATGACACAGGACATTGCAACTGTCATAAATATGAGTTAGTTGAGCATCTGAATTTTGATCACATGATCATGAGGATGGTCATAAGGGTGAAAAACGGTTGTGAGTCACTTTTTCCAATCCCATTGTAACTTTGAATGGTCACTAAATGAACTATTGTTAAGTAGTATAATGGAACCACCTAGAGTGGTTTTAATGATGCTTTCATATAACTCAGCTAAAAGTAGGCCTCGTTAGTCTCTTTTGCTCCCTTTCTCTTCAAATGGCATGAAAACTTGGCTGAACCTTCCACAGAAAAGAACAGAGGAGAGCAGAGGAGGAAATTATGCTGAGGTAAACAGCAGCTGGAAAGAGCCATTCCTTGGGGTCAGTGATGGGTTGCTAACCCAAGTAGTGGCAGCAAGAGGCTCCACTCACCCACCCAAACATCATCAAATACGCACTGCACATGCGCGAGTGAACCAGTAGCAAAGGTAAGTGAAACCCACCACCGCTTGCAGTCCCCTTGGCCACAAAAGGTGCAGCGCATTACGACCCCTTGTGCAGCGAAGGCTGTTTTCAAGTATGGGAACTTGTTTGTGTGTGTGTGTGTGTGTGTGTAGGGATGGAAAGGGAAGCTGCTGCCAGGAGTTGCAGCCAGTTGCCGCTTCCCTCCCCAACCTGCTGGCGTGGAGGCAGCCAGAATAATGAGGGCTGCTTATCCAGAGACCAGGTGGATTAATGTGGGAACGGCATTGATAAGTGGGAGAGGGAGGGCAGGCGGGAGGAGATGGGCAGAGGCTTCTCCTGAAGGCTCCAATCAATGCAGGCCTCGGAGGAGGAGGACGGAGCGGCTTCAAAAGAAAAGCTGCAGAGAACAATTGAATGCTTTCAGATCCCAGATGGCAGCTCGGCCTGAAGCGATTATAGAAATGGGCAACGCGGCGCATTCAGAAATTCCTCCCCTTCACTTTGAGATGTGGGTGATTGGTGTGTGTGTGTGTGTGTGTGTGTGTGTGTGTGTGTGTGTAGTTGGCAACAGCAAAGCAAGAGGCATGCGAAGATGTCTGCCTGGCAGGCAGCCCACTCCCCACCCCACCCCCGCTCCCCAAATCAAGGCCAGACAGAAAACCCAGACAGAAGACCCATGAACCCATTAGGAAGATCCAGATTGGTCCAAAGAAGGCAACTAAAAGATTGGCGTTTCCTGCAGAGTTTGCAACAAAGGCCTTGCAAAAGGTCCCAAGGGCTGGTGTGGGCCTAAGGGAGCCCCAAGATGGCACTGCCAAGCTCGATGGCTAAATGCCCCAGCACTTACCTCAGTGCAAACCAAAACACACTCATTCACCCCCTCCCCTCTCAATGTTCCAAAGACAGCAAAGTGATCCCCAAAAAAGAGAATTTGTCCCTGGACACATCCAGTTGCTGTCAAAAATATTTCTAAATATTTTTTTTAAAAAAAGAATAGGCCCAAATTTAGATTAGATTTAGATTAGAACACATTGCCCACTCCTATCCCCCAAAGCTTTGCCAGGAGGAAAAGCCAAGCTTGACAGGTAGTCTTCAATTCACGACAGTTCACTTAGTGACAGTGAAAGTTGCAGCGGCACTGAAAAAAAGTGACATGACTTTTTGACACTTAGGGCCACTGCAGCCCATGATCCAAATTCAGCCACTTGGCAACTGACTCAGATTTATGTCGGTCTCAGCGTCCTGGAATCATGTGATCCCTTTTTTGCGACCTTCCGACAAGCAGAGTCAATGGGGAAGCCGGATTCACTTAATAACCGTGGCAAGAAAGGTCATAAAATAGGGCAAAACTCACTCCATGAATGTTTAATTCAACTATAGAAATGTTGGGCTCAATTATAGTTGTACATTAAGGGTTCCCCATAGTTCTAATTCTCCCATTTTTGGAAAGATAAATTCCGGCCATTTCAGCCCAAACTGATTTGATTCTAGGGCTGCAATACACACGTGCTACTACGTGCTGAACCAATAGTGGCAGAGGTCCTTGGAGCAGGACTCAAAGCTTGAGTTACACCTGGTGGAGAGCATCTCTCTCTGAAGGAATGTGATTATTCTGGCGATAATCCAGATCACACAGTGGAGGATAGAATAGCAATAGCACTTAGACTTATATACCAGTTCACAGTACTTTCCAGCCCTCTCTAAGTGGTTTATAGTCAGTTTGTGGCCCCCAACCATCCGGGTCCTCATTTTACCCACCTCAAAAAGATGGTAGGCTGAGTCAATCTTGAGCTGGTGAGAATCAAACTGCTGGCAGTCAGCAGAGTTAGAATAGATTTTTTTTTTAATTGGCCAAATGTGACTGGACACACAAGGAATTTGTCTTGGTGCATATGCTCTCAGTGTACACAAAAGAAAAGATACCTTCATCAAGGTACAACATTTACAACACAAATGATGGTCAATATATCAATATAAATCATAAGGATTACCAGCAACAAAGTTACAGTCATACAGTCATAAGTGGAAAGAGACTGGTGATGGGAACGATGAGAAGATTAATAGTAGTGCAGATTTAGTAAATAGTTTGACTGTGTTGAGGGAATTATTTGTTTAGCAGAGTGATTAGCCTGCAATACAGCATTCTAACAATCAGCCATCACAGCTGATAAGATAGATAGATAGATAGATAGATAGATAGATAGATAGATAGATGGATGGATGGATGGATGGATGGATGGATGGATGGATGGATGGATGGATGGATGGATGGATGGATGGATGGATGGATGGATGGATGGATAGGTGGGTGGGTAGATGATAGATAGATAGATAGATAGATAGATAGATAGATAGATAGATAGATAGAGATAGCAGACATAGATACTGCTCACAGTGCTTAATGGAAGGAAGGAAGGAAGGAAGGAAGGAAGGAAGGAAGGAAGGAAGGAAGGAAGGAAGGAAGGAAGGAAGGAAGGAAGGAAAGACAATAGCAATAGCACTTAGACTTCACAGTGTCAGTTTTGGAAGGCAATTTTCTTTACAGCCCTCTCTAAGCGATTTATATCTGGGTCCTCATTTTACCCACCTCAGAAGGATGGAAGGCTGAGTCAACCTTGAGCCTGATGAGATTTGAATTGGCAAATTGTAGGCAGCCAGCAGGCAGCAGAAGGAGCTGCAGTACTGCGCTTTAACCACTGTGCCATCAGGGCTCAATTCCAAACTCTGCAGGTGCTCTCAGAAAGGCCACCACCTGTGAGCAGTGGCTTGTTCCCCACGTATCTGCCTGAGGTTTGAAGTCAGGGGTCGCTCGAGAGAGCTTCTCAGTGCAGTCTAACCAGAAGTCCTTCTGCAGAGGAGTCTTGGCCAAGTTAAATTCAATTGCCAGAACCAACCCCAACCACAGCAAACTTCGATCACGGCCTGATCTATTCTTACTGCAATGGATCCGCTCCCGTGAACTCTGCACAGAACTCAAAAGACGGGAAGACGAAGGCGAATCTAACCTATACATCGACTACCGCGCTGACTGCATAAAAAGTAAAACCTACAATCAATTGCCCAACATCCAAACCTCCATCACCCAAAACATCCAACCATCCCTTGTACAGAACTTTCAACCAGCCATCATCCAAAACTAGATATGCATGCCCTTTATTTCCTCTATACCAACCACTACTGAACTTAAAATCAAACTGATAAATGCAAGAAGCATTGTAAACAAAATGCCTGAATTTCTCCTCTTATTAAATACTGGTAAATTTGATATTATATTTGTCTGTGAAACATGGCTGAACTTATCCCTCCCTGACTTCATCATCTCAGTAAGAGAATATCATGTTTTCCACTTGGATCGTGAAACCCGCAGAGGAGATGGAGTAGCTATTTTTTTACAAAAAGTCACTAAACCTAAAAAAATATTCAAGTTGCACATAAAGTTGCTCTTCCAGAAACTATCCTCTGTGAACTGTCCTTTAACATCACACTTTGCTTCTTATTATGCTACAGAGTCCCCGACTATGACATCGCACATGTGAACAAGTTAACCACATTGCTAACATGGGCTGCCTCTTGCCCTTATCCTCTCATCTTTCTGGGTGACCTCAACCTATCTCTTATTAATTGGAAATTAAATGAATGTACAACTGAACCCATCCATACAACCCAGTACAATGCTGTTACAAATCTAGGTCTAGATCAACTAGTAACTAACAACACTAGGCTCAACAACTGCCTTGACCTCATTTTCTGCAACAACTTAAACTCAATTTATGCACTACAAATAAAATAACCCTTTTCCAACAGTGACCACAGCATGATAGACTTCTGTCTCAATATACGCCCTTATAAAAATCTCCATAATAATGGGATACCAAACTACAACTTCAAAAAAGCCAACTATGATCTCATAAACACCGACCTCTCATCTCTTGACTGGCAAATTCTATTCTCTAACTGTATCACTGCCGAAGACCACTATAATGTTTTCTTGCTTGAAATCAAACTATATGTACCACAAATCACCACCAAAATCAGGAAAAAGAAATTACCCATATCAATAAAATCTCCAATCTAAAAAAAAATCCCTCTGGCGAAAAAACAAAACTGGCTATGTACCTAACTTTAAAAGCCGCTACAAAAATATATGCCACCAAATAAAGATTGAATGCACCAATTACCACATCAAACAAGAAGAAGACCTTCTACGCACAAAATCCAATCACGCTTTCTATAATTTTGTAGACAACAAACTTAAAGACTCGAGATCCATCCCACCCCTAAAAGGATCTAAGGGAAAAGAATGCAATGATGAAGCAATTAAAGCAAACCTCTTTAACACATTCTTCGGCTCAGTCTTTGTTAACAGTAATGGTTCATGCCCAACATTCCCCAGTCGTACCAATATTGATCACAACGATCTAACACAAATAGATTTCACAGAAGATAATGTTGAAAAAGCACTACGTAGACTGAAACCATCTCTATTTATTGGACCTGATGGACTATGTGCATACTTCTTAAAAAAGATTTCCACTGTTATTGCAGAATCCCTAAGCATAATTTTTGATAAATCCTTCAGGACCAGTTCCCTTCCCAATCTATGGTCATTAGCCACGGTCATCCCTGTCTTTAAAAAAGGAGACCCCAGCCTAATTGAAAATTACAGACCAATCTCTTTATGCTCCATCACTTGCAAAGTAATGGAATCAATCATCAACCAATCCATTACCCTCCACCTAGAAACAACCTACTCTCAAATAGGTTGGTTTCAGAATTCAAATTTGGTTTCAGAAAAAAATTATCCTATAATCTACAACTTCTTCACTGCAAAAACATGGACAACAAATCTTGATCAGGGCAAACCAATAGATGCAATTTTCATAGACTTCTGTAAAGCTTTTGACTCAGTGGTACACAACAAACTACTTCTAAAACTAAAATCCTACGGCATCTCCGGATCCCTCCATAATTGGATAACAGCATTCCTATCAAACAGACAACAAGTGGTCAAAATAGACAGTACCCTATCAAATCCTGCTCCTGTTAATAGCAGTGTCCCCCAAGGCAGTGTTCTAGGGCCAACACTCTTCATATTATACATAAACGACCTCTGTGACCATATTATAAGTAATTGTGTTCTCTTCACTGATGATGTTAAACTATTTAACACTACCAACAATACAGCTACCCTTCAAAAAGACCTTGACTTTGTGTCAGAATGGTCAAAAACTTGGCAACTCCAAATCTCTACCAACAAATGCTCTGTCTTACACATTGGAAAAAAGAATCAGAACACTAAATACAAGCTAGACGGACATGACCTTGTAGATGACCCTCACTCTGTCAAAGACCTTGGAGTTCTCATATCAAATGATCTAAGTGCCAAAGCCCACTGCAACTACATCGCCAAAAAGGCATTAAGAGTTGTAAACCTAATCTTGCATAGCTTCTTTTCCGGAAAGATTAAACTACTAACCAGAGCATACAAAACATTTGCTAGACCAATTCTCGATTACAGCTCATCTGTCCGGAACCCACACTGCATATCGGACATTAATACAATTGAGCGTGTCCAGAAATATTTCACAAGAAGAGTCCTCCACTCCTCTGATCGCAACAAAATACCTTATGCCACCAGACTTGAAATCCTGGGTTTAGAAAATTTAGAACTCCACCGCCTTCGACATGACCTGAGTTTAACTCATAGAATCATCTGTTACAATGTCCTTCCTGTTGAAGACTACTTCAGCTTCAACCACAACAATACATGAGCACACTTGGGCCGTGGTGGCTCAAGGCTATAAGAAGCCTGTTATTAAAACCAGCTGCCTGCAATTACTGCAGGTTCAAGCCCCACCAGGTCCAAGGTTGACTCAGCCTTCCATCCTTTATAAGGTAGGTAAAATGAGGACCCAGATTGTTGGGGGGGCAATAAGTTGACTTTGTAAATATACAAATAGAATGAGACTATTGCCTTACACACTGTAAGCCGCCCTGAGTCTTCGGAGAAGGGCGGGATATAAATGTAAACAAAACAAAACAAAACAAACAAACAAACACAATAGATTCAAACTTAAAGTGCGGGCGGTTGGGCGATATGTGGAAGGACACGGCCCACGCCTGCGTTTGTCCATCGGCGCCTGGTCCGCTGAGTTTACATCGGCGTCCGCCCTTACCACCGGTGCTGGAAGTCTGGCGAGACTGCGCCATGGAAACAAGGCCACGGGGGTGAGCTCTGAGAACGGCGTCTCTTTCTGGTCCCATGTACTCTTCTCCATTGCTGAGTAATTGTTATTTTCGACGGGTTTTTGGACCCCCCGCCCTGTTTGGAAGAGGTGGGGGAGGGGATACCCCCCGGTTCTGTAAGACCTATCGGGGGATTCCCTTTTCCGGGAATTAACAGTGCCAGCAATGGCGGGGACGACGGCGCTACTCACCTACTTTCCATATGGGTTTGTTGGCCTCCTTTTGACTTACCACCGGACAAATTGGCCTCCCATTGGTCGGACCATCAACACCTGCCTCGCCCATTCTGAGGATATGACTTTCTCTCGCTGTCTCTACTTTTCAACATGCGATACTCCGCACATGAACTCCTCCGCCTGCGAGGTGCCCCCGCCTCGCAGGAATGGCCCACTGCATTACCAAGGGCCGGCCTCAATGATGGGTCTTGGGACCCACAGAGGTGGCATGCGTCTAGGGAGAGCCTTTGGGGATTTTTAAATAGGGAATTTTTAAAGGGGGGAAGGGTAAGGGCAGGTGTTGGGGGAAACCTGTCGGGGAGGGTATGTCCAGTCCCAGCGCGTGCTCACGACACTATTTCAGTTGGTCCGAAGACAGGGGGGAGGGGTTTGTACAGAGCAGAGAGTGCTATTCTATCTGTACGGTAAGTGGGAGGGGCAGATATGGCGGAGGCAGGGGGCCGTATCGTTCTTTGGGAGCACGTGTTCGATGTTTAAAGGCGATCACGTGCTCCGGCCCCCCAGTCCTCACTCGTTCCCCGGATGGTCAAGATCCCCAGAGCTTGGGTCTTCGGCTGATGCTCTGCAATGCCCGGTTCGTGGTCAACAAGGCTCCCCTGATTTGTGACCTTATTCAGAGGGAGTCCGTGGACTTTATGGGCATTACGGAGACCTGGTTGGGCACAGAAGGGGGTGTACCCCTGGTTGAACTGTGCCCTCCGGGTTTCCATGCATTCCATCAGCCGAGGGCCCAAGGTAGGGGTGGGGGGGGTGGCGGTTGTGATTAGAGAAAGTCTGGAGCCGAGGGAGTCCACTGTTCCTCAGATAGCTGGCTGTGAATCCCTCCTTGTAAAGTGGGGCCATCGGAATCAGATGGGGCTGTTGATCACGTACCTGGCTCCTTGCTGCGTGACTACAGCCCTACCTGAACTACTAGAGGTGCTTGCTGGCATGGCGGTTGAGATTCCCAGACTTTTGGTCTTGGGGGATTTCAACTTGCCATTGGCCGGCTTGTCATCAACGGTGGTTCAGGAGTTCCAGGCCTCCATGACGGCCTTGGACCTGATTCAAGTAACTGATGGCCCTACACACATTGGGGGAGGCGCGCTAGACTTGATTTTTATCTCTGGTCAGTGGGTAAATGATCTGGATTTAGGAGATATAGTGAAAGAACCGGTGTCATGGTCAGATCATTTCCTTCTTCACCTAGACTTTCGGACCGCCGCTCACCGCCGCAGGGAGACGGAGCCAATACGTTGGTTCTATCCCAGGCGCCTGATGGACCCGGAGAGGTTCCTGACGGAGCTTGGGCCGTTTCCTGAGGATCTTACCCACGGCACGACTGAAGAACTGGTTGCGGCTTGGGAATGGGCCGCAGCTGGGGCTTTGGACCGTGTCGTGCCTTTGCGGCCTCTGACCCGGCATAGATCTCAATTGGCTCCCTGGTTCTCTGAGGAGCTAAGAGAGATGAAACACCGGAAAAGACGCCTAGAGAGTATCTGGACGTCCAGCCGTTCTGAGGCTGATCGGACACTAGTGAGGTCTTTTACTAAGACCTACCTAGTGGCAATGAGGGAGGCGAAATGTTCCTACATTTCCACCCTCATTGCATCGGCAGATAACCGCCTGGCCGCCCTGTTTCGGGTGACCCGTTCCCTCCTTCAACAGGAGGGACGGGATGACCCCCTACGGGGACGAGCTGAGGAGTTTAACGGTTATCTATACGATAAAATCGTTCAGCTTCGTGATAGCTTGGACCAAGATTGCGATGATCCAACCGAGATGGCGGAGACACGTCTTGTTGAGGTTATTTGGGATGAGTTTGATTCTGTGGCTCTCGAGAACGTGGACAGGTTGCTGGGGAGGTTGCATGCAACTACATGTTTACTGGACCCGTGTCCTTCCTGGCTAGTGCTGGCTGCTCAGGAAGTGACATGAGGCTGGCTCCAGGGGATTATAAATGCTTCTTTGGTTGAAGTTTTCCCCGCCGCCTTGAAAGAGGCGGTGGTGAGACCTCTCCTGAAGAAGCCTTCCCTGGACCCAGCTATTTTGGGAAACTACCGTCCAGTCTCCAACCTTCGCTTTGTGGCGAAGATTGTAGAGAGTGTGGTTGCGTAGCAGCTCCCCCGGCACCTGGAGGAAGCTGTCTATCTAGACCCGTTCCAGTCCGGCTTCCGACCCGGTTACAGTACGGAGACGGCTTTGGTCGTGTTGGTGGATGACCTCTGGAGGGACAGGGACAGGGGTTGTTCCTCTGCCTTGGTCCTATTAGATCTCTCAGCGGCTTTTGATACCATCGACCATGGTATCATGCTGCGCCGGTTGGAGGGATTGGGAGTGGGAGGCACCGTTTATCGGTGGTTCTCCTCCTATCTCTCCGACCGGTCGCAGACGGTGTTGACAGGGGGGCAGAGGTCGTCCTCGAGGCGCCTCACTTGTGGGGTACCTCAGGGGTCGATTCTCTCGCCTACCCTGTTCAACATCTATATGAAGCCGCTGGGTGAGGTCATCAGTGGTTTCGGGGTGAGTTATCATCTGTACGCTGATGATACTCAGCTGTACTTTTCCACCCCGGACCACCCCAACGAAGCGGTCGAAGTGCTGTCCCGGTGCCTGGAAGCTGTACAGGTCTGGATGGGGAGAAACAGACTCAAGCTCAATCCCTCCAAGACGGAGTGGCTGTGGATGCGGCACGGTACAGTCAGCTGCATCCGCGGCTGACTGTTGGGGGCGAGTTAGTGGCCCCAAAGGAGGTGGTTCGCAACTTGGGCGTCCTCCTGGATGGACGGCTGTCCTTTGATGAACATCTGGCGGCCGTCTCCAGGAGGGCTTTTTACCAAGTTCGCTTGGTCCGCCAGTTGCGTCCCTTCCTTGATGCCTTATGCACAGTCACTCACGCTCTGGTTACGTCTCGGTTGGATTACTGCAATGCTCTCTACATGGGGCTGCCCTTGAGGTGCACCCGGAGGCTGCAGTTAATCCAGAATGCAGCTGCGCGAGTAGTAATGGGAGCCGCGCGTGGCTCCCACGTAACACCACTGTTCCGTAGTCTGCACTGGCTTCCTGTGGTCTTTCGGGTGCGCTTCAAGATTTTGGTTACCACCTTTAAAGCGCTCCATGGCTTAGGACCCGGGTACTTACGAGACCGCCTGCTGTTACCCTATGCCTCCCACCGACCCGTACGCTCTCACAGAGAGGGTCTCCTCAGGGTGCCGTCTGCCAAACAATGTCAGCTGGCGGCCCCCAGGAGTAGGGCCTTCTCTGTGGGAGCATCGATGCTCTGGAATGAACTCCCCCCTGGCCTACGTCAAGTGCCTGATCTTCGGACCTTCCGTCGTTAGCTAAAAACATATTTATTTATTCAAGCGGGACTGGCATAATAGTTTGATTTTAAATTGGGGTTTTATTAATATTTTAAATATTTTAAATTTAAATTTTAACTAATTCGTTTTTAACTGTATATATCTTGTATTTTATTTCTGGCTGTACACCGCCCTGAGTCCTTCGGGAGAAGGGCGGTATAAAAATTTAATAAAACAAATAAATAAATAAATAAAGTGAACAGCTTCAATCTTGATTGTAGAAAATATGACTTCAGTAACAGAGTTGTTAATGCCTGGAATGCACTACCTGACTCCATCGTCTCATCCCAAAATCCCCAAAACTTTAACCTAAGACTGTCTACTCTTGACCTCACCCCATTCCTAAGAGGTCTGTAAGGGGCGTGCATAAGAGCACCAGCGTGCCTACCATTCCTGTCTTAATGTTCCCCTTGGTTGTATTCAATTTGTGTGTTTATTTCATGCTTATACTTATATATACTGTTTAGTATGTGTTTGGCAAAATAAATAAATAAATACATAAAAATAAAGTTCTCTCAGATGGGCTGAGCTGCCCCTGAGCTGGACCAGCAGGCAGACTCAGGAAAGGGGTCTCCATAGGAAAATAGAGTTGGAAGGGACCTTGGAGGTCTTCTAGTTCAGTCCCCTGCTCAAGCAGGAAGTCTTATACCATTTCAGATAGATGGCTGTCCAGTCTTTTCATAAAAGCCTCCAGTGTTGGAGCACCCACAACTTCTCAAGACATTCCACTAGTTAATTGTCCTCACTGTCAGGAAATTTCTCCTTAATTCCAGGTTGCTTTTCTCCTTGATTACTTTCCATCCATTGTTGTCTTGTCTTCTGGTGCTTTGGAAAAAAGTTTGATCCCCTTCAGTGGTGGGGTTCAGCTGTTTCGGGCAAACCACTGGTTGCGATCTGTGAGCCACCACCCACACCAGCACTATGCCATCCTATTTTGCAACATTTTTTAAGTTGTGCATATGCGTGGTAGCCATGCAAGTGAGCAAAGCACATGTGTGGAAGGCCGTGTGCATGCACAGAAGGCACACAAGTGAAGTCAAGGTGTGCTCGTTTGCTCACATTTTTGGCGCTGGGCGAACTGGTTGGTAAATTATGTGAATCCCTGATCCCCTTGTCTTTGTAGGAGGCCCTCAAATATCAGAAGACTGCCATCCTATCACCCCTACTCCTTTTCCATTAAACTAGACATATCCAGTTCCTGCAACCATTGGTCGTCAGTTTGAGCCTCCCGTCCCCTAATCATCTTGGTTGCTCTACTCTGCACTCTCTGGAGTCTCAACATCTTTTTTACATTGTGGTGACCAGAACTGGATGCAGGATTCCAAGAGGAGGGGAGGGACAATTTCCCAGAACCCTAATCCTGGTGTCCTGGTGCTGATCTCAGTTAGGGCTTTTCAAACTTTTTCATGGACTTTGCTCATAGTTGGGGGGGGGGGCGGAGGAATTCCTGGGATCCTCGCTGGTAGAACAGAGGCTGCGACCGAGGCGTGATTTTCTGGAAAGCCCGTCACGGAGCGCAAAAGGTCTTCATGCAGAGGATAAATCCGAAAAGCAAATATTTTCCTAGCAATAAATACTCGTGGGTTTCGGGCTCTGATGACTGATGGGGACGGCCGGCAGGAGAGGCTCTGCTCGCTGGGTCTCCGGGCTCCCTCTGGGATCCACTCACCGGCTGTTTGCCCGCAATTCTCCCACGAGCGCTGAGCAAACAGACGGGCCGGCGATCAGATAGCAGACCCGGCGGAGAGCGGCTGAGCTCTGAGCTTCCTTTTTCCTAATGACTTTATTGGACGGGACGTTTCCATCCCCTTCGCCCGGCCGCCCCAACGGCTTGGCTTGTGGCTCTTCTCATCGGAAATTCCCCCCCCCCCGCCATCAAAGCCTCGGGGAAGCCGCCGAGGGTAAACAAGCCCTGGGCCTGTCAACCCGCCAGCTGTCGGAGCATTGGCGAGCCTCGAAGCTCCTTGGGCTTTTTTGCCATGGAGAGGGAACACAGTGAGCCCCGGGAGCCTCGGGAGCGGGGCAGGTAGTGAAGCACCAGAGCTGGCCCGGGAAAGGGCAGGAGGGGTGTCCTAGGGTCCAGACGGTCAAAATGGAGGGAGGGAAGGAAGGAAGGGAGAGGAATGGTTGGAAAGAAGAAGGAAGGAAGGAGAGAAAGAGGAAAAGAAGGAAGGAAAAGAGAGAGAGAAGAGGGGAGGAGAGACGGAAGGAAGAGAGAGAGAGGAATGGTTGGAAAGAAGGAAGGTAGAAAGAAGGAAGGGAGGTGGGGAAAGACGGAAGAGAGAAGAAGAGGGTAAGAGAGAAGAAGGAAGGAAGAGAGAGAGGAATGGTTGGAAAGAAGAAGAGAAGGAAGGAAGGAGAGAAAGAGGAAAACAAGGAAGGAAGGGAGAGGGGAGGGGAGGGGAGGAGGGAGGAAGAGAGAGGAGTGATTGGAAAGAAGGAAGGAAGGAGAGAAAGAGAAAGAGAAAAAGGAAGGAGGGAGGGAGGGGAACAAAGGAGGGAACAAAGGAGGGGAAGGAAAGAACAAAGGAAGGAAGGAACAGAGAAAAGAAGAGGGGAGGAGAGAAGATGAGAAGAAGGAAGGAAGAGGAATGGTTGGAAAGAAGGAAGGAGAGAAAGTGGAAGGGAGGAAGGACGGAGGGAGGAAGGACGGAAGACTTCAATTCTGGTTTTCCAGATGGTTGTTGGGCAAGCTTGCTGGTTTTCTTTTTCACATCCCTGGCTTATCCTTGGGAGGAACAAAAGCACGAGAAATCAGGTTCTGGGAGTGGAAGTCCACCCCTCTTAAAGTTCTCCATGCTCAAAAAATTCCCACTTCAAAGCAGGCCAGGGTTGTGCAGATCCCAGGCAGGGTGACCTTGGACAGCCTCTGCTCGCCAGGCAAGGAGGGGGGCATTGGAAAGGGATCCTGTTGTGGGATCTCTCCGACCTCCAGGGGCATGACCTGGTCTTGTGGTGGCCACACAGACAGCTGTTGACAGTCCTTATCAGGTCCTGCAGGGGCTGAGGGCCTTATTTTTAAGACAATGAAGGTCAGAGGGGATGAGGGACTTGGGTTGATGCCATCCAAACAACCCTCTTGCTGTTTTTCTTTTCTTTTTCAGCTGTTTTTTTTCACCTTGTTTCCTGCTTTCCAAATGCCTGGCAGGGAGAGAGAGAGAGAGAGACATGTTCCCTTGCAGAACGGGGTGGGGGGCTGTGGGATGCAGGGTGTCCACATGGACTTGGGGGAGCCAGTTTGGTAACACAGCCCCGCTTCATCAAGGAACAGCAGTGAACATTGTGGATCTGCTTTCCAGCTTTCTCCCTTCCCTGGGCCAGGGATGCACCTGAGCCAACCTACTTTGCAGGGTTGTTGTGAGAAAAACTGGATGAGGGGAGGGGCTGCCTTCTGCTCCTCATGAGATTGTGGTACCCAAAGGAAAGTTGCAATTGCACCATCAAGGCCTCCACTGTGTTATGTGCAAAGTGACAATGCAACAGAGGTCTCTTGGTGCGGGAAACCAAAACATTGAAATTATGGTGGACATGCTGCAGCTGTAAGTCCTCTCCCCTTTTCTGGCTGTCCTGCATGAGAAAAAGTTTGGATTCAATTACAAGGTTGCAGCTGTGATCTTGATTTTTTTGGGAAGTCTCCTCATGGACACACCCCACATCCCAAAAGGAAATTGGAACAGAAATGGAACGGAGACTGAAAATGGTATTACTACTGAACGTAACATGCTGGCTGGGAAATTCTGGGTGTTGAAGTTGAGGCCCTAGAAAGAGTGCAGAATTGTTTCTTGCTTTCTGGTGCTTTGGAAAATAGGTTCACCCCCTCAATATTGGAAGACTGCTATCATGTCACCCCAGTCCTTCTTTTCTCTAGACTAAAGTAAAGGTAAAGGTTCCCAACTCTAGGGGGCGGTGCTCATCTCCATTTCAATGTCAAAGAGCCAGCGCTGTCCGAAGATGTCTCTGTGGTCATGTGGCCATGTGGCCGGCATGACTAAATGCCAAAGGCGCACGGAATGCTGTTACCTTCCCACCAAAGGTGGTCCCTATTTTTTCTACTTGCATTTTTTATGTGCTTTCAAATTGCTAGGTTGGCAGAAGCTGGGACGAGTAATGGGAGCTCACCCCGTTTCAAGGCACTAGGGATTCGAACCGCTGAACTGCCGACCTTTCGATCAACAAGCTCAGTGCCTTAGCCACTGAACCACCTAAGTTTCTCTAGACTAGCCACACCCAGTTCCTGCAACTGTTTCAAATTGCTTCAGTGGGCAGGATCTGGGGCAGGAGACAGCAGCTCACCCCATCGTGTGGCAATCGGGTCTCGAACCTTGGCTGTCAGCTTTCCAGATGACAAGCCAACCTCTCTGCTCCCCTCTGTGAGTTCTAGTCCTGCCTTAACCATGGAAGTGGCTGGGTGACTTTGGGCCAGTTCCTCTCTCTCTTTCAGTCCAACCCACCTCACAGGGTTATTGTATTTGTGGGGAAAATAAAAGGGGGAATATTCATTGGATATATGTGCCACTTTGACTCAAAGGTGCTTTTTCAAGAGGCAACTGGACTTTTTGGTTTTTCTTTCTTCAAAGCGGCAACCGTGACCTGGATGACTGAGCATCTCCATAGACCTGAGATGGCCAACCTATGGCATGTGTGTCAGAGGTAGCATGCAGAGCCCTCTCTGTGGACATGTGCGCTGTTGCCAGCTGCTCTTCTGGTTCCAGTGGGCATGTGTGAGGGCCAGCTGATCTTTGCATGTGCCAGAGCCAAAGAACAGTATGTGCACTGGCCACCTGGACTTTGGGTTTCTGGCACTCTAGGACGCATGAAGACTAGGTGGCCGGCACGCGCATGTGCACCAGCAGCTGGTCTTTGAGTTTCTGGAGTGCTGGCGTGAGCACATGTTTTGGTTTGGGCACTTGATGTCGAAAAGGTTCGCCATCACTCCCATAGACACTTGCTACCTTGAGTCATTTGTAAAATTAAGAAAGGCAGGCAGGATGCAAATAAACCAATAAGACAGGAGGCAGGCGGGGAAATTACATCCGTGAATGCCTCCTCTTCTTGTGGAAGTGGGGAGCAGGCAGAACCCCAAGGAGAGAAGGGACCAGAGGCTCGGCGCGCTCTCCCTCCCTCCCAGGGAGGCATGCAGAGAAGTGAGTCAGCTTATGGGGCACCCTCAGTCTTGGCTGGTCTGGGCCCATGTTGCAATGATGCTCCTGCCGGCAACTTTTCCAGCTCCAGGGCCCAGGAAGGAGATAAAGAATCAGGGTGGGATAGCCGGGCAAGTTCCAACACCCCGCGAAGTGGCGGCTGCCAGCAGCTGAGCGTGAGAAAATACCAGACACAGCAGCTCACCAATGTATGAAGCTGACAGAGGTTGCATGGCAAGGCTGGGGTGGGGTGCAGAGGGGCCGCCACTCCCCTCCTTGCGGTGCACATCAAGGCCAGTGTGTCAGCAGCCTCTCTCCCCAACTGGGCCCATTTCTCTTTTCGCAGAAACCCATCCATTTGGCACCCAGACTGGGCAAGAACCACCAAGCAGAGATACCTACAGAGGTATGTGTGTGTCCAAAGGTCAAAATGGAGCCCACTGCTGGGCGGTACCCCCTTTTTGTAAGCATCTATTGTGGCTGCCATCTTTTTTTTTTTTTGACAGTCCTCTCGGGGATGCCCCAAAGCAAGGAAAATGCCCTGGAGCTCCAGAGCATGGCAGCCACAGGAAAAGTTTTGTTTTTGGGGATCCTCTGCCAGAAGGAAGGGAAATGCAGAGGTGGAAAAGAGGCTGAAGATAAAAGTCGGTTTGCACAGGGTGACGGGGATGAAAATCCTGGGTGCCGTTTCCAAGAGGAGGGTCAAACTGGGTTGCCAGGTGGCATGCCAAAGGCTGCTCCCCGAGAGGCAGGTGGAACCAAGGAGAACAATTACCTTTGATCTCATTCAATTTAATTTCCAATTGTGTTGCAATTATGCTGCCTTCATTAAATGTAGTGAATACCATGCCTCCTCCTGTAATTGGGCCTTTTCTTCTGGAATCAAGAGGACAATTTGCTGGCAATTTGGGGTGGGGGCCAGAGCCTCAGGAGGTGAAGAGAGAAGCAGGAGGACTGATTCTGCTGAGAAGTCCAAAGGAGAAGCAGCTTCCAGCTTCAGTTGTCTGAAGACACCCACTTTATAACAATGGACCCTCTTGAAATTAACAGATTAAGAGAGTTGGAAGGGATTTTGTAGGTCATCTAGTGCAACCCCCCCCCCCAAGCAGGAGACCCTACACCATTTCTGTCAGATGGCAGCCCAGTCTCTTCCTGGAAGCTTCCAGTGATGAAGCTCCCACAATTTCTGAAGACAACTTCTGTTCCATGAGTTGATTGTTCTCACTGTCAGGAAATTTCTCCTTATTTCCAGGTTGAATCTCTCCAGTCTTTGTAGAGTGATATTAGTACCTCCCTTGATCTTGATTGTATCCCTCTGTTAATGCAGTTTAGGATTGCATTGGCTTTTTTGGCTGCCGCCGCACAGTTGGCTCATATTTAATTGGTTGTCCACTCTTCTGCAACTGGGCACAAAAATATTCAATCCAAGCTGTTTCAAGTAACCTTTGACCTCCATTTTCAGTCAAATTTATGGTTCAGCAAAGACTGGACAGCCATCAGTGAAGGGGGGTTTAATTTGGAGTCCTGCACTGAGCAGTGAGATGGACTAGATCAGCGGTTCTCAACCTGTGGGTCGCGACCCCGTTAAGGGTCGAATGACGATTTGCCAGGGGTCGCCTAAGACCATCGGAAATATGGGAAGTATACTTGTGAGTCAAAGAATCGCGCTCCAATGGTTGACTCCACAAGCCAGCTGTAGGCTCTTCAAATCGCTAGCCGAATTCGGCTTCAGGCGCGATGAATTAAAAAAGAGAGAAATCTTTGCTCTGATGTCTCCCTCTCAAGCCAGCTGCAATCACTCCCAACCGTTAGCCTAATCTGGCTTCAGGCGCGATAAACTTAATAGGGGAGGAGTCTCCGCTTTAATGCCTCCGTCCTTAAGGCAATCGCAAGCAGTTCAGATTGCTAGCCAATATGGCTTCAGGCGCGATAAATTCAAAAAAACAGTTTGCCGCTTTTCCCCCCCCTTCTGCGGTTGGGGTCACTACATCGTGGGGAATTGTATTAAAGGGGTCACAGCACTATAAAGGTTGAGAACCACTGGACTAGATGGACTTCAGGGCCCCTTTGGCCTCTTCTATGCTCTTCTATGCTAGGACAGCCTATTTGTGACTTTAAAAACAAGGCAATGAGGTTAGTAGCTCATAGCTTACTTTCATGATGTCAGGCAGCATAGATCTCCACTCTATAAAGCCTTAGTAAGACCACACCTCATCTAGTTTTGATCACAACACTATAAAACAGATGCTGAGATCTTAGAAAGAGAAGAGCAACCAGAATGATTAGGGGACTGGAGGCTAAAACATACGATGAACAGTTGCAGGAACTGGGCCTGGCTAGTCTAGTGAAGAAAAGGAACAGGGGAGACGGGATAGCATCTTCCAATATTTGAGGAGCTGCCACAGAGAGAAGGGGGTCAAGCTATTTTCCAAGGCACCTGAAGGCCAGATAAGGAATAATGGATGGAAACTGATCGAGAGATTCAACCTGGAAATAAGGAGAAATTTCCTGACAGTGAGAACAATCAACCCATGGAACAGAAGTTGCCTTCAGAAGTTGTGGGAGCTTCATCACTGGAAGTTTTCAAGAAGAGACTGGATGGCCATCTGTCAGAAACAGTGCAGTGTCTCCTGTTTGGGCAGGGGCGGTCGGCGGGGTTTGGACTAGATGACCAACTCTGTTAATTTGTAAAATTTTAGACACATGGTGGTTCCTCAACCTAGATAGACATTTAATTGCAGTCATTGTTTTTTTTTAGATTTTTTCTATCCCACCTTTATTATTTTCATAAATAACTCAAGGAGGCATCCATACCTTCTTTCTCCTCCTCTTTCCCCAACAGCAACAAACCTGTGAGAGGTTGAGCTGTGAGTGAGTGACTGGCCCAAAGTTTCATGGCTAAGGTAGGACTAGAACTCACAGTCTCCAGGTTTCTAGGCCAGCACCTGCACCACCATCCCAGCATTTTAAGCCTGACTGGTGCAAGAATTGTGCTTAGGATTTAGGGCAGTGGTGAAATCTGAACTGGTTTAATACTGGTTCTCTGGCTGCGCATGTGCAAGCGCAGTGCAAGCCAAAAGGAGGCATGGGGTAAGTAGAACATTGCGTGCAGGTGTGTGTGTGTGATCAGCTGTGGCGCGCAATTTTTATTTTTACTTTTAAAAGCATTTTTTTTACAATCTATTTAGCTGATGCTTTTTAAAATGAAAAAAAAAAGACTCTGACGAATGCACGGCTCAGCTGTGATCGTCAGAGCCTCTTTTTTTTACCTTTTAAAAGCATTTTTAAAAAGAACCGGCAAGCCAGAAAGCGGGCAAGTGGGTGACCAGGCGATTGGGTGGGCATGGGAGGGGGTGGGGGGCAGAGATATCTGCTACTGGTTCTGTGAACCACCTGCCACCTTCGCTACTGAATCGGCCGATCTGGTCCGAATTGGGAGCATTTCACCCCTGGATTTAGGGTGGTGTGCATGTGTTGCTCATGCTCAAATGAATAGGAATCACGCCTTCTGGGCATCCTGTGGCAGAGCTTGGGAGAAAACTGGGAGGAAATTCAAATTATCCGTCTCTCCCCCAGGAAGTCTCAGTAGCACCTTGACAACAGTGATAGGTTTCAAAAATTTTCGATACTGGTTTGGTGGGTGTGGCTAGGGGGGGCATGTGACAGTGGGCGTGGCCAATTTGATGTCACTCACACGCATGCCCACTCAGTCACATGACCCCCTCACGTAACCACGCCCACAGGAAAAGGTAGGAACATTTTTGGAATTTCCACCTATCTAACCCCGCCCCCCTCCCTTTGCCAGTCGTCCCCATTTGCTCTCCGTTAGCGGCCCTGGCCCTAGCCCTGCTTCCTCTCCCCCACCGCTTCTTTGTTCGGGCTGCTTATCTTCCGTGGCGGCTGGTCCAGAGACCGGAAGACAAGCTGACCGGAGTTTTCTGTGGCCCCCAGCCAGCCACTGCTGCTGGAAAGCGGCTGGCAAAGAAGCTGCAGGTTGCTGAAAAATACCGGAGGTCGTGGAAAAAGTTGCTGCTGTCGCCGCCATGTTCTTCATGCATGCGCATCCCATTGGACTTGCAAGGCAATGGGAAGTGTGTGAATGAAGAACATATCGGTGACGAGCATGGCAGGCAGAGTGAGCGAGTGGCGACTGGAGGACCGTTTCCAGGGTGGGACCAGCCGGCCATCACTACAGGTTCAGCGACCTTGGCCAAATTTCCACCAATGTTCACACAAACCGGCTGAATACTACCTCTGCTTGACAACCCTGGTGGATGTGGAGAGTTTAAGCAAGGTTTGGCCTAGATAGTCCAAGGATAGGAGACCACCATGGGATCCCAGATAGGACTTGGAGCTAGAAAAAAATATCCTGGGAGCAGGCAGTAACAAACTACTTTTGCAGTGTGGCCAATAAAGGTTCACAATTTATTGCAAACCACTCTGAGATTTTTAATTGGGCATGGTGTTTAAGCCAACAAATACATAAAATGAATTTGCCCTGTGGGTACTTTTAGCTCTACCTAAAAGGTGGGATTATCTGTCTGGAATGATGTAAGTGAATGACATGTTTAATTTAATTTAATTTAATAATAAAAAATTGCATATTCCATTCACATCTTTTTTTTTCTTTTGGAAAAGAGCAGGTGAGCATCCAGTATGCTTTTGAGGGCATGTCCAGGCAAAAAAAAATCATTTGATTAATGAGATCCCCATAACTTCTTCTTGAGAAAAAAGGCAAAATATTTGAGTGAGGCCCAACATACTTGGAAAAAGTCCAGGGTAGTCTCCTCTCCTCTCCCCTACCCTCCCTTCCCCTCTCCCTTCCCTTCCCTTCTCCTCTCCTCTCCTCTCCTCTCCTCTCTTCTCAATTCTCTCCTCTCCTCTCCTCTCCTCTTCTTTTCTCAATTCTTATTAGTTATACAAAAGAAAATAGTAGGAAAATTAGGGAGGAAGAAGGGAAGAGAAACATATAGGGAAAAGGGGAAAAAGGAAGGAAGGAAGGAAGGAAGGAGGCATTAACTTTTGACTCCCTTTGGTGCAATAGAATAAGATAATAGTGTCAAACCTCAACTTTTTTACTTTTACATAGTAGCATAAACTAGCCATTTCTATAACAACAACCCTCTCTAATCGGTAAAGCCCAAAATCAACATTTCACTTCCCTCCACACACACACCCCACTCAAGCATAAAGCCCAGAAGTGATTTCCAGGTAGAAACAAAAGTAATTGTGTGTTTTTTTTAAAAAAAAATTAATCAAAGCAGTCAATTTAGCCATCTCTGCAAACTCCGTCAACTTCTGCAGCCGTTCCACCAACCCCACATCTTTTCTCGAACACTTCTTTGATTCGGAGTTCAGACAGATCCCAAAAACTTGCTTTCCTTGGTGTGACGGTTTAAGTGGGCCTCACAAAGTGACCCCCACACCTGTAACTTTTGAATTCCCTCCCCCCCCAATGGGGGAGCAGAGCTGAAGCAAGGGTGTCAAATTCAAGGCCCGGATTGGGATCCAGCCCGTGGGGTGCTTAGATCTGGCCCGTGAGGCCATCTTGGAAACAGCAAAGGACCATCCCGTGGTGCCTCTGCCAGTGAAAACGGAGCTCGGGTGGGCCATGCACGGCCCTCTCAGGCTCCATTTTCAGCCATGACGGCTCCTTCAGCCCTCTGCCAGTGAAAATGCAGTTCAGGGAGACTGTTGCAGCCGAAAATGGAGCCTCAATGAGTGACTTCAAGCTGGCCACGCCCACCCTGGGCACACCCACTTACAAGGTCAAACAACTTTGATGCGTCCCTCAATGAAATCGAGTTTGACATCCCTGCTATAAAGGCAGCAAGAGCATCTCTTCCCTGATCCACCTGCAGCACCCGTTCCCCCACCCCCAAGCAGCCCATTTTGAACCTGCTGCCCAGGGCACCATCCGGATCACACTGAAAAACTTGTGTCTGGAACCTGCCCTGGTGCCAAGCCGCGCGCTATATGAGCCTCCGTTTTCTGCTACGGTTGAGAATGGCCGTGCCCAGACATGTCCCTGGCAGAGCCAGGCTGCCCGCTACTGTGCAAAAGGAGGGAATTTTATCTCACATGTGAAATGAGAGCTGTGCAGAAACAGCCAGCCGGCCTCTCCTCTTTCAGACACGTAAAGTCAACACTTGTTCTCCAACCTCCCCTCCCCCCCCTCCAAGACGTTCTGTTTCTTTTCTGAGCTTTTGAATGCCAGCCTCAACTACGTTGCTCAAAATCCACCTTGAGCAAAAACAATGTGGTTAAGCAACCACGTTGCTCAAAAAAGCACAATAAAGAATGTTCTTCCAGTTCAGGAAGCTCAAACCGCCCAAGGAGTTGCTGATTCAGTTCTACAGAGGAATTACTGAGTCTGTCATTTGTACCTCTATAACTGTCTCGTTCGGTTCTGCAACCCAACAAGAAAAACACAGACTTCAGAGGATAATTAGAACTGCAGAAAAAATAATTGCTACCAACCTGCCTTCCATTGAGGACCTGTATACTGCACGAATCAAGAAGAGGGCCGTGAAAATATTTACAGATCCCTCACATCCAGGACATAAACTGTTTCAACTCCTACCCTCAAAATGACGCTATAGAGCACTGCACACCAGAACAACTAGACACAAGAACAGTTTTTTTCCGAAGGCCATCACTCTGCTAAACAAATAATTCCCTCAACACTGTCAAACTATTTACTAAATCTGCACTACTATTAATCTTCTCATCGTTCCCATCACCCATCTCCTTTTTCACTTATAGCTATAACCTTGTTGCTTGTATCTTACAATTTATATTGTTTTATTTAGTTTCCTAGTATGAGTTTGATTGCTTATTTAGTATCCCATGACTATCACTAAGCATTGTGTCTTACAATTCATGATTCATGTATTTATGATGACTATGATCATGATTTCTCATTTACAGCTTTTATGTACACTGAGAGCTTATGCACCGAAGAGAAATTCCTTGTGTGTCCAATCACAAGAATTCTATTCTATTCTATTCTATTCTATTCTATTCTATTCTATTCTATTCTATTCTATTCTATTCTAAGCTTTTGAATGCCAGCCTCAACCACGTTGTTCCTGCCAAAGAGGGTTATACTGGGGGGTTATACTGGAGGAATGTGGGGGTTGAGACAGCTCTGAGACACCCAGGTCCCTTCCAAGCCTCATCTGCTGCAGCGTCAGGTGGGGACAGATGTGGGGGATGAGGGCCCTGCAACTCATCCTTGGGGTGCCAGTGCCCAAATTCGTCCCCCCCACTCTTGGAAAGCACCATTTTTGCAGGACTCCAGTTTGGGGAGGTCTGTCCAAGAGCCCTCTCTTCTCTCTCCTCCCTCCCAGGAAGCGTGAAATTCACACACAGGATGTTGGAGATGTGGCTTCCCCTTTTGCAGGATGCAACCCAAGTGCCCTCGCAAAAGGGAGGGGGCTGTGGCATGGACGGCTTTTGCCTTCTCAGCACATTCCAGAGAATCTCTCGGTCATTGGGGAACACCCCCCTCTCCCCCAAAGTTCAAAGAGAGAGCAATGGCAATTCCAACCTTCCTTTCTTCAGACAGACAGGTGGCCGTTATTTTCTGGTGCAATCCTGGCTGTCGCTTTGCAGAGGGGCACAGTTCCTTTCTGGCTGGCACCTATCTCAGGATCTGGCCTGAGCTCAGCATCTGGCCCAGTTGGTGCCACAAGGCCCAAGAGCTCAGGGAGGGAGGGAGGAGGGAGGAAGGAAGAAGGAAGGACTAAGCTTTTGCACTGAGCACTGCCTCACGAACGACTCGTGCCCGCATGCAAACACCAAGCAGACCGGCCGGGCAGCCTCTCGCCAGGCATCCTCCCTGCCTGCTCCCCTGCCGTTCCCGGTGCCACAGCAAGGTGTGCCTCTGCCTGCAGGCCGCAAAAACGAGCTGGCTGCAGGCCAAGCAAGTGATCGAAACCCAGGGAGGCGCATCAGCCTGCAGCCACAATGAAGCACAGGTGGTCTCCAGGCCCCTGAAAGCCCATCTTTGGTCTGGCAAAAGCACAGGGGAGACTAAATGTAGCCAGGCTGGATGAGCCCGGGTTGGCTTGCAATTCAGAAATGGAGTGGCGATTGAGAGAAATCAGTCTAAAGGTAATCCTCAACTTATGCAGTTGGGACCATCATTTCTCTCGCTAAGCAAGACCGTTGTTAAATGAGACATGCCCAGTTTTGCCACAGCAGTTAAGCGAGTCACTACAATTGTTAAGTGAATCCGGCTTTCCCCATTGACTTTGCTGGCCGGAAGCCAACCGGGAAGGTCACATGACCCGGGATGTTGCAACCGTTGTAAGTGCACGCCAGTCACCAACACTTTGAATTTGTGATCGTGCGATCCTGTGGATGCTGCAATGATAAAGGACTGGCCATAAGTCACATTTTTCAGTGCCGTTGTAACTTCAAACTGAACCAATTGTTGTAAGTCAAAGACTACCCGTTCAAGAAGCGCTCCACTTATGACCACAATTGAGCCCAGAATTTACCTTGCTAAGTGAGAAGTGTGTTAGGTGAGTTTTGCCCCAGGTTTGCAAGTGACAAATTCTTATGGATTTTACCCTAAGATGTGATGCTGGCTGCCAGGTGGGCTGGCTTCAGGTAAAGATGGGAGGAAATCCTGGGGATGAAGGGCCTTCACCTGGATGGCAGTGAGAGGCGCTCTCAAGACCATTTTCTAGACACCTGGGCTTCCTGCAGAGAGTTGGCCACTGTGAGAGGGGTAAGGGCCCCCATCCAACAAGGCATTGCTTAGGTTCATAGATAGATATTGTGTTATGTGCACACAACCTTGTCTGAGTCTCCACTTGGTCTTTGCATGCCAGGAACGGCACTCCCCAAAGATCAAGATAAAAGCTATATTTCTTTTTAACTGATGTTTGATGGAAATTCAAAATACATAGTTAAGAGTACTATGTTTCATGGTGTATTTAGAATAGAATAGAACAGAATAGAATAGAAGCTGAAAGGAATTTGAAGATCTTCTAGTCCAGCCCTGCTCAAGCAGGAGAACCTATACCATTTCAGACCAGTGACTGTCCAGGCTCTTCTTAAAAACCTCCAGTGATGGAGCGCCCACGATTTCTGGTGGCAAGTTGTTCCACTGGTTCATTATCCTCACTGTTAGGAAATTTCTCCTTAATCCCAGGTTGCTTCTCTCTTTGATTAGTTTCCAGCCATTGTTTCTTGTCCTGCCCTCTGGTGCTTTGGAGAATAGTTTGACCCCTCTCTTCTTTACGGCAGCCCCTCAAATACTGGAATGCTACTATCCTGCCACCCCTAATTCTTCTTTTCTTTAGACTAGCCAGACCCCAAACCTGCTGCTGTTCTTCATATGGTTTAGTCTCCAGGCCTTTGATCATTTTAGCTGCTCTTCTCTGAACTTTTTCCAAAGTCTCAAAATCTGTTTTGTAGTATGGTGACCAAAACTGGTTGCAGCATGCCGGGTGTGGCCTTACAAGGATTTTGTAAACCGGTTATTAAGCGGGTATTTAAGAAAATGTCTTTTCAGTGGCATGGCAGGAAAGTTTTTGGGAGCTTTGGGGTCTATCTGACTGTTGTCACCTGGACTGAAAGGACAAAGTATTTTTAAAAGCAGGAACCGGTCCCCCAAAGCGGGTAGCAATGATGAAGTGAGCCATACAAAGTGGCTCCCCCAGGTGCACCACAGCCCTCTGGGGGCCCCAATCTCCTGCATCTGTTTTGCTCTGCCCAATGCTGCACACTTCATTTGCAGAAGATGATGCCACGATGCTTCCTAAACCGTGGCCCGTGGCTATGGTTCAGCTTATCACAGATAAGCCTCTTGTACAGGCCTGCCTAATGGTGAGGCCGGCTTCCGCAGAGTCCTGAACCTTTTGTGGTTCCCTGAAACCAGAGGTGGGCTTCACATACTGTAGCAACCGGTTCACCCAGCACCGGAAATGTGAGCGCACACGCTTGCTTTGCGCATGCAAGCAGCATGACCAAACATGGCGATTTGCTCGAGTGCACCATCCGCACATGCGTTTGGCGTCATAAACAGCGATATACAACGGGATTGTGGGCGAGGTCGTCACTACCAGTTCACCTGAACTGGTCAGAACCAGCTGAATACCACCTCTGCCTGAAACGCTCTGAAGTCCCACCTAAACAGAACGAACCCAGCCCTTTCTCCCACCCAGAGGCATCCCGAGGCACCCACAGTAAACCCTAAGGCTGCAACGCAGGGCAGTGGGGCAGGGTGACCTCCCCACCTCCATGGATGCTCACACAGCTGGGGTACGCAGGTGCCAAGGTGAACTCTCCAGACAGCTGTGCCCATCAGCAACTCATGAGTCATCCTGAAGTTGACTTCTTTGCATATTAATATTTCATTTCTTCCCCTTCTCCGTCCCAACCCCAAAGTAATAAAATACTCGTGAGATTTTTAAAAACCCCGACACGTCGAGGCCTGAAGAATAACCACCAAAGCAGATGATGCAACCTCTCCCATGGAGGGGGCAGCAGTGGGGGGGCCCTGTTCCTTCCTTGAAACAGCTCAAGTCATTCTGCAGCTTCAGGAAAAGATGCGTTGGCATCCCAGCCCCTGCTGCCCTCTGCCCCCACCATGCCAAGCAGGGCAATGGGCACTTACATGTCAACATGGGAGGGGAGACGCCCTCCCCATCCCATTGCCTGAACAGATTAGGCCGGCTTGGGAAGGGGACACTGAATGGCCATGTGCACTTTGGGCCACGGATGCCCTATAGCTCTTCTTGGCTGACACTCGTGGCCTCGTGAGCATCTCTGGAGACGCAACTAAAGGAGCGCCTTGTCTCTGCCATAGTGGATGGAGAGGGTTTCCTTTGCCACAAGAGAGCTCTCTGGGATTTTACATTTAGGTAGAAAAGAATCAAAGATATAAGTACAGATTAGGCGAGGCCTGGCTCAAAAACAGTAACTGGGAGAGAGACCTTGGATGATTACTTGAATAAGAGTCAGCAATGTGCAACAGCAGCCAAAAAAGCTAATGCAGTCCTGGGTTGTATAAACAGAGGCATAGAATCAAGATCACATGAAGTATTAGTGCCGCTTTATAACAACCTTAGTAAGACTGCACCTGGAATACTGCAACCAATTTTGGTCACCACACTAAGCAACTAAGATGATGATGATGATCAAAGGCTGGAGACCTCCAAGGTCCTTTCCAGCTCTATTCTGATTCTGATTCTGGGCAAAGACGTTGCATCTTAAAGCATACCCATTCCTTTTTTAAGTCCAGCAAAGCAGGAGTGGTAAAACTGAATTCATTTCATTGATTCCTCTCTTTTGGGAGCTGAGCGCAAAAATGTGTGAGAGGAGAAGCACTAAACTTCAGTTGCCATCGGTTCCTTGTTGTCGGTGGGTGGATGGGCACTGTAGTCCAAAACATTGGGCTGGCATTGGTCTCCCTTGAACAGCCTGAGGTCTCCTCTGCCTTCCAGGTTCACTTTATTCTCCAGTAAATATTATTTACTATATCAAAGTAGACCGCACCTTTCTAGCCACAGGTGGCAAAAAAACAAGCCATTCAAAGCTGGTAACAAGAACGAGGCTTATTCTTGTTCCAATCAAAAGACTTGTTTGAGGAAAGGCTTAAGTCCTTTTCTCAGAGTGGGACGAGCAGGTCTCAACACAACAGCCAGGATATGCCTTCCGTAACTTGAGAGCCAACACAGACAAAGGGCCTTTCCCTGTGCCCAACAGATGGGCCTGGCACCAGTGGGTCAAGAGGACCTTCCCTGCCAACCTTAATGCCTGCCAACCTTAAGGTTCATGCAGAAGTCTGACAGGGAATTTAGGAGCCAGAAAACACTTCAGAACTCTGCTTAGAAAATAAGATCATGCTTAGATTTATTTATTTACTGTTGGTTTGATTTGATTTATTTGATTTATATCACCATCCATCCCACATAGGTGACTCTGGGCAGTGCTGCTAAAATAAATCAGAACAAATCAAATCTATACTATAAAAACACATTCTACCGAGGCAGGTAAAATAACCATCCACAAAGCTGGGTTTCTGTCTCACTTTGGGAGTCCCAGGTCTGGACAGAAACCAAACTTGGAAGGCCTTGCAATGGGTCAGGAGGGCCAAGGCTCACCTAATCCCAGACTGAGATGATGCTGTCCAGAAGAAGCAGAAGCAGCCATGGAAGAGAGAGGCTGATTTTAGACTCCTGATTTTAGACATGGTGTCTGCCAAGGTGCAGAGTGACAACTCTGAGGCCAACCTGGTTGAAGCCATTTTCTGCAGCCTCAGAGTTGCCAAGAACTTTAGGAAGGGAGGGGGTAAATAGCTCACCTGTAGACAAAACAAAAGATTTCTTTGTGGGAACCAAGATCATCTCAACTGGTGGCAGTTGGGAGAAGGAGGGAGTGACGCAAGGAACCTGAAACATCAGAGTTGGTTTTCCACTAGCTGTGCCAATTCAATGCAGTCAATAAACATGTTCTTTGGGGAATCTACTAGCCTCGGAGTTCTGCTTTCGATGGGTGCATTACTCAGATTTACAGATTAACAGAGTTGAAAGGGACCTTGTAGGTCATCTAGTCCAACACCCTGCCCAAGCAGGAGACCCTACACCATTTCTGACAGATAGCAGTCCAGTCTCTTCTTGAAAGCCTCCGGTTATGAAGCACCCACAACCTCTGAAGGCAACTTCTGTTCCATGGGTTGATTGCTCTCACTGTCAGGAAATTTCTCCTTATTTTAGGTTGAATCTCTCCTTGGTCAGTTTCCATCCATTGTTCCTTTTCTGGCCTTCAGGTGCCTTAAAAAACAGCTTGACCCCTTCCTCTCTGTGGCAGCCCCTCAAATATTGGAAGACTGCTATCCTGTCTCCCCTGGTCCTTCTCTTCACCAGACTAGCCAGGCCCGGTTCCTGCAACTGTTCATCATATGTTTGAGCCTCCAGTCCCCTAATCATCCTGGTTGCTCTTCTCTGCACTTTCTTAGAGTCTCAACATATTTTATAGTGTGGGGCCAAAACTGGATGCAGTATTCTAGGTGTGGTCTTACATAGTAAGTAGTACCTCACTTGATCTTGATTGTGTCTCTCTGTTAATGCAATTTAGGATTGCTCAGAATGTTGACATAGAGCTTTACTAGGTGCGATGGCCAAGTGATGGCAGAGGGTGGCCAGAACAACAATGCTGCTCTGGAAAAGGCTTCCTGCAGCCCAGCAATCTGGAAAACATCACAACCATCTTGGCCAAGTGGCTCGCAGTGCAAACCGGCTTCTGAAAACTCTTCCAGATTGGACCTCTTCTGAACTTTTGGCAGAGGCCCAGAAGGGCAGGGCAACACCTATTTTTCTTGCCTCCCAGGTAAAATTCTTCAACCTTGGGAAACGAGAAGAATCGTTTGCCTGCTGAAGGAAGATGCCAGGTTCCCACAGGATTTTTTTTAAAAAAGATATGAATCCTAGCCAGCGCCCTGTGCACCAAGATCTGTAGCCCTGAGGCACCTGTGGAGCACTGGAAGGAAGGGGAGGAAAGGAGGGGGGTTTCTCCCTAAAAACAGCAACAACAAAAAGAAATCCTTGCAGCCAAATATGATTTTCTCTTCTGGCATAAAGATGTTGTCAGCAGCCAGACGCACCTTTGCAGCTGCCCCATGCAGGACGACCCCTAGGCTCCTGGCTGGAAGGATCTAGAGTGGTGATTCTCTCCCTTTGGGGCAGGGGGTGCGCTTGTAATTTCAGGGCATGGCAGCCCAGGTGGGGAGGAGCTTCTCAAAAGCCCCTCCCCAAACTTTACCAGGGAGCAACTTGGGGTGCTTACAGGATTTGAAGGCCTCCTGACCTTATTTGGGTTTAACCTTATTTTGGTTGAAGAACCATATAGAATATAGCAATAGCACTTACATACCACTTCATAGAGCTCTACCGCCCTCTCTAAGCATTTTACAGAGTCAGCCTCTTGCCCCCAATAATCTGGGTCCTCATTTTACCCACCTCAAAAGGATGGAAGCCTGAGTCGGTCAAGATCGAACTCGTGGCATTTGGCAGAATTAGCCTGCAAATACTGCTGTCAGCTTTGGAAGCCATATTAGCAGTGGTGGGTTGCCCCTGATTCAGATCAGTTCTTGCGAACCTGTAGTAAAATGGGGCAAGCTCTGCCCACCAACCCCAATGTCATCAGGAAGCTTCTGCACATGCGCAGAAGCAAGCGCAAGTGAAGCAAGCACGCGCGAGTGATCCCGCTGCGAACCGGTAGTAAAGCTAAGTACAACCCACCCTTGCATATTAAGCCAGAAGCTTCCAGGTTGCCACCTTCTCATGTGTGGGAAAGTAGGAGAGAGAATTCAACTGAGGGTTTGTATTTAGACAAAATAGCATTCCTCCCGTTGGTCAAGGTCAGGACAAGCCTACATCTGGAGAAGGAGTGGTTGGAGTGCTATCTTGAGATGAGACAGATGGTGATTGGAGCATGTGATCGACTGAGGAGTCAGGGGATGGTTTTAGGGGTTTTGATTTAATGAGGGAAAACCCAGAACTTTCAGATTCAGGTTTTCCCAAGATGTGCCAGTATACCTACTCTAGGAAATGGAGCTTCTGGGCCTCCTCATACCTAATGCTGCATCCTCACGGCTACACCATCCTGTTTCTCATTGTCTTTTCTTTCTAATGAGCTTCCTTTCCTTCTTCTTTGCTGGAAACCAATGGGGTTAATGCTAACTGGAAACAATGGCCATTCAAGCATAGATAACAGGCTCCATTGTCGTTCAGTCATCCACCATGACTAAGGAACATGGCTGGGAGGCATTATTCCCCCACCCAAAGCAGTTTACCCTGCCCTCAAAGGAAGAGGGAGGAAATTAGAGGATGCCTTGAGCAGCAGGTACTGTGCAACCCCATGCATCTTTGCATTTTGCATATATTTGCATGTGAATGCCTAACGTGTTCCCCGCTGGAGGGAATGCCCAGCTCTGCCAGATGATTGCACATTGAGGATTGTGACTTTCTTGCAAATTCCACATTGGAGCCCCTGTAAGAGGCTGGAATGAACCAGTCCCAGGAGGCCTCTGGCTTGAATCCCTAGCCGTCCTTGGTTGGATTGCTAATTCTGCTTCTTTCTGACACTTCTTATTGCTGAAGACAATATTTTCCTGCTCTCTCTCTCTCTGTGTTTCTCTCTCTTTCCAGATAGCAGGGAATAGATTGCGAGTCCTCTCCTCAATTGTTCTTTCCCTGGGAGCTGGAGGGCTCAGCCCAGACTCATGACCTTGATCACAAGGCCCCAAATTCTCTCCCAAAGAGATATGGGTGTGGGGGGAAATGCCCGCTCTCTTGATAATTTGCACTGCCAGATAAATGTGCTGTCTCCCTCACAGTGTCCATAGTCCCAGCTGCTGGTTTCCTGCTTTCCTACCAGGAGAACACAGCTGTCCTTCCCCCAGGACTGAAGACAAAGTCTTGGCAGTTGTCAAGAAGCATCATTAGCTTGGTGGTCTTCAGGTGGGTTTCCTGAAATTCATCCGACTTTGGGGCGACTCAATCAATCAGGATAGAGCTGCAAGGGACCTTGGAGATCTTCTAGTCCAGCCCCCTGCTCAAGCAGAAGAGACTATACCATTTGAGGCAAGTGGCTGTCCTGTCTCAAAAACCTCCAGTGATGAAGCACCTGCAACTTCTGATGGCAAGCCATTTCAGGAACCCGCTTCCAGAAAATTTCTCCTTCTTTCTAGGTTGTTTCTCTCCTTGATTAGTTCCCATCCACTGTTTTTTGTCTTACCTTCTGGTACTTCGGAAAATATTTTGACTGCCTCCTCTTTGTGGCAGCCTCTCAAATACAGGAATACTGCTCTCATGTCCTCCACAGTCCTTTTCATTAAACTAAACATACCCACATCCTGCAACCCTTCCTCATATGTTTTAGTCTCCAGGCTCTTAATCATCTTTGTGGTTCTTCTCTGCACTTTTTCCAAAGTCTCAACATCTTTTTTTTTAATGTGCTGACCAAAACTGGATGCAGTACTCAACACTCAATAGGAACATGGTGGCATCATAAACTCAAAGAGTGGGAAGGGACTTTAAAGGCCATCCCATCCTACAGCCTGCCCAGGAGAGATCTCCCAAAATGTCTTTTGGTGGCAGCATCTCTTTAAAGCCCAATGAAGAGCCAACCTCTCTTCCTGCCCAACAACTCAAGTGCCAGAGGAGAAGTTCTTAGTGATTAGTCAAAGTCTGCTTTGTGGTAATTGCTGCAATCTTTTTGTTCAGGATTTGCCCTCCAAAGGAGTCGTCCCCCCCCCGCAGCTCATGCCCTTGGGACTGAAAGTCCCAGCAACCCTGTGCCAACTGGGCCTGTTGTGTCTCTATCATCTGTGTAAGAGCCCTTCACATAACTGAAATGCCAATCATGCCACCTTTAATAAGCTGGCCTGCAGGCTAAATTCACTCTATTCCTTTGGCCTTTCAAACTTCTCACTGCCTTGTTTGATTTCTTTGTCAGTAGACAAAAGGGATGTTTTCTGCAAAGCAAGAATCCAAAATTGCCCAAAATACTCCAGAAAAGTGTTTCCCGACCTTGACATCGTGAAGATGCTGGGATGCATGGCTGGCTGGGGAATTCTGGGAGTTGAAGTCTGAGCATGTCCAAGTTATAAAGTTAAGAAACGCTGCCCCAGACATTTCTGATCAAAGCAGATCAGAACAAAGAACAATTAATCAGTGGGACAAATTAATTAGTGGTACAATTAATCAGCAGAACGGCTTGCCTACAGAAGGTATGGGTGTTCTGTCACCGGACAGCCATTTTTATCCAAAATGGTCAGGTTCTCCTGCTTGAGCAGGGGGTTCGACTAGAAGACTTCTAAGATCCCTTCCAACTCTGTTATTCTGTATTCTGCAGCAACTACATTCACTGCATTAACAGAGGGATACAATCAAGATCAAGGGAGATATTAATACCACTCTATAAAGCCTTAGTAAGACCACACCTAGAATACTGTATCCAGTTTTGGTCACCACACTATAAAAAAAGATGTTGAAACTGTAGAAAGGGTGCAGAGAAGAGCAACAGGAGGATGAGGGGACTGGAGGCTAAAACATATGAAGAACAGTTGCAGGAACTGGGCCTGGCTAGTCTAGTGAAGAGAAGGACCAGGGGAGACATGATACTGGTGTTCAAATATTTGAGGGGCTGCCACAGAGAGGAAGGGATCAAGCTATTTTCCAAAGCACCTGAAGGCCAGACAAGGAACAATGGATGGAAATTGATCAAGGAGAGATTCAATCTAGAAATAAGGAGAAACTTTCTGACAGTGAGAACAATCAACCAAATGGAACAGAAGTTGCCTTCAGAAGTTGTGGGAGCTTCACCACTGGAAGCTTTCAAGAAGTCACTGGATTGCCATCTGTCAGAAATAGTGTAGGGTCTCCTGCTTGGGTGGGGGGGAGGTTGGACTAGATGACCTACAATGTCCCTTCCAACTCTGTTAATCTGTACATGATTCACATAAGATGAACACTCTTCTTTGGCTGATACCCAGCTAGTATTAGCTCAGAGTCTCCCTGGAATTGAACATTCTCGTTGCACTTCTGAGGAATCCTACATGAGGACAAACTCTATCCTGATCCTTCCTGAAATACACGTTGTTGCTTTGAGACCAAGATAATTATGAATTAAAGATAGAAGTCTCCATCTTCTAAGGCAGTGTATCTCAACCTTGGCAGCTTGAAAATGTGTGGACTTCAACTCCTAGAATTCCTCAACCATCATGCAGTCTGGGGAATTCTGGGAGATGAAGTCTACACATCTTAACTTGCGAAGTGGAGAAACATTGCTCTAAGGTACCAGCTGCCTTTGCAGTTGTGGTGTTATCTCCAGATGTGATGCTTTCAGGCAAGTCATTTTTAAAAGATGCTGGTGCAATGTGTGTTAATGTGTGTGTGTGATTTGTAAGCCATAATCTGTGGCTTTAAGGTGTGAACAATAGCTTATTCATAAAATTCAGCTCAATGTATGATAGATTGAGGAGCTGACCTCAGAGTTTATATATTTTGCAATTTACTCAAGTTTCTGGAGAAATTTAAATCAATAGCAGAATCTCAACCTGGAAAATACCTGCCGTTTGTCTTCACAAAATTGCTTCCTCATAGTAGCTAAACACTCAGATTGTTGGGTCTGCACAGGACATTGATTTCTGCGCTGAACATACAGCCAGGTTTTAGTTCATTGATAGTGGTTCAGTGTGTGAACATAAACAGGACAGGTATTTTCCTCTTTTAAACATTTATATTAATTGTAATGTATCTTTAAAAGTTTTGGCGGGAAAAAAGCATGTTGCTGATTGGTTGAAGCCACCGGCTAAACTGTATATAAGGAGAGGTTTTTCCGGGCACTGGTTGCTGGGTTCACCATATAGTAAAGAGCTGTTGTCACTACCCTGGTCTCCTGCCTTGTTATTGCCCGTATCTAACACTGGCGACGAAGGTGGGATTTCGAGGCTAAGAGCGCCAGGAAAAAGAGCTGAACTCACCAGGAAGACGCGAACCCAGCAAACAAGGGGCGGAAAGCAGCGATGTCCAGCTACACACCGCCAGCGCCATTCGACCCAGCTAAGGAAAAATGGGGGTCATACATGGCTCGTTTCGAGTGCTTCCTCGAGGCGAACGAACTCCAAGGAGTCTCAGACAACAGGAAGCGAGCGTATTTCCTGAGCCACTGCGGTCCAGAGGTTTTCGACACCGCCGAATCGTTAGCGGAGCCAACGCCGGTACAATCGGTGCCGTGGCAGACTCTACAGACCGTATTGAAAGCCCATTATGCACCAACGCCGTCCAAGTATGTGCAACGGTACGAATTCAGGGAGCGTAGGCAGCAAGAGGGCGAGCCCATCAGCGTATACATGGCAGCCCTGCGGAAAGCCACGAACCATTGCGAGTTCCGAGACTTGGACGAGGCATTGCTGGAGCAACTCATTCGTGGGGTCAGGGACATCCGTTTGCGACGGCGGCTGCTGTCCAAAAGCAACTTGACGCTGGCAAACGCCTTGGACGAAGCCAGGGCTCATGAGATGTCTACCCAGGCGGCGGAAACCCTACAAAAGCCGGTCGCACCAACGGCTGGTGCGAAATCAACCCCGGTCCACAACGAAGAGGTCCAGGCCGAGTCGGACGGTGAGGAAGAGGAAGGAGTCTTCCACACCGGGAGGCCGGAGAAAGAAGACCGGGGTGACTGCGCGAGTTGTGGAGGGCAACACCAACGACAACAATGCAAATTTAAGGATGCGATTTGTCGGCGGTGCGAAAGGAAGGGGCACATAGCACAGGCCTGTCGAGCACCCCAACCTTCCCGCCAAAAATTCAAACCGACCAATCAGAGCGCGGGAACGGCGAAGCGGCCCGTGATTGGTCAACTCAAAAAAGGCGCGAAGTTGAATCAGACTACCGTGAGAGTGGGTCACGCATCAACACGCCTAGAAAAAAAATCTTTACGGAAACAAAGATTGAGGGGGTGCCGTGCCGATTGGAGGTGGACACCGGCTCATCGATCACGATCATGTCCTGGGACACTCTCGTGAAAGCCTTACCCGCCATCGCAAAGCGCAAGCTGCAACCACAGAAACTAAAGGTACAAGACTACCAAGGGAATCGCATCCCTGTTCGAGGGGTAACGTCCGTCCACGTCGAGTATGGACAATACAAGAAAACCCTGCCCATCACCATAGTTGATGGAACCCTGCCAAGCTTGTTGGGACTGGACTGGTTCCGAGCATTGGGCATGGGAGTGACTGGAATCTTCAGAAACGAAGTCGACCTCAAAGACACACTCATGAAGGAGTTTGAGGACGTTTTCAAGGACTGCCTGGGCAAGTACACGGGGACCCCTATCTCCTTTAACTTAGACCCACAAGTTGCCCCTATTCGGTTAAAGGCTAGGAGGGTCCCATTCGCCCTAAAGCCCAAGATTGACCGGGAACTGGACAAGCTAGTAAACCAGGGAATTCTAGTGCCAGTTGACCATGCTAAGTGGGAAACCCCTATAGTCACCCCAGTCAAACCGGACGGGTCGGTCCGGATTTGCGCTGACTACAAGGCAACGCTTAACAAAGCATTGCAAAAGAGTGCTTACCCCGTTCCGGTGGTACAGCACTTACTACACTCATTAGGGCAAGGGCAGGTTTTTGCCAAGCTAGACTTAGCCCAAGCCTATCAACAGCTACCCGTAGATAGCAGCACAGCCGAAGCGCAGACAATTGTGACTCACAGAGGGGCTTTTAAGTGCACCCGGTTACAGTTTGGGGTTAGCGTGGCTCCAGGGTTATTTCAGAACCTAATGGAGCGGCTGTTACAAGGACTACCAGGGGTGGTACCATACTTCGACGATGTATTGGTATCCGCTGAGAACCTAGAGGAACTAGGGGTAAGGCTGCGAAAAGTTTTGGGCATTTTCCAGTCTGCCGGTCTAAAAGTTAAACTGAACAAATGCCAGATCGGGGTTGAATCAGTGGAATTCCTGGGCTACCGGATAGACAGAAAAGGGATTCACCCCACTGAAAGCAAGGTACGGGCCATCAGGAAGGCCCCAGTTCCAAAGAACAAAACGGAGTTACAGGCATTCTTAGGTCTGGTCAACTTCTACGCGGTATTTTTAAGAAATAAGGCAACAGTAGCGAGCCGCTGCATAAATTACTAGCAAAGACGGCTGCATGGTCTTGGGGAAAGGCGGAAGCTAGGGCATTCGAAGGGGTAAAGAATCTCCTATCGAGTGATAGCCTCCTTATCCAATACAATGGCACGCTGCCATTAGTGTTAAGCTGCGATGCATCTCCCTATGGGGTGGGGGCTGTGCTCAGCCACAGGTTGCCAAATGGCACAGAAGCCCCTATTGCATACTACTCCCGAACCATGTCATCAACTGAAAGGAATTATAGCCAGCTTGATAAGGAAGCCTTGGCTATAGTCTCCGGAGTAAAGAAATTCCATGAATATGTATTTGGTCGTGATTTCGAAATCATCACGGACCATAGACCTTTGCTAGGACTGTTGGCAGGCGACGCCCAACGCCCGTGGCACTTTCGCCCAGACTGACCCGATGGACTATCTTCTGGGCAGCGTATCCTTACAATCTACTACACCGGCCAGGGAAGGAATTAGGGCATGCAGACGCCCTGAGCAGATGCCCGTTACTAGAGACTATCGAAGACCCCACTCCGGGAACACCAGTTCTGCTAATTGACTCTTTGGACTCTGGCCCAGTCACATCCAAAGAGGTGGCTCGGGCTTCGTACAGGTACATTACAATAAGGACTGTAATTGGTTGGGTACAAAGAGGTTGGCCGCCGGGCGAGCGTTTTAAAGAGTTTGTAAAAAAACGTGGGGAACTCTCAGCTCAAGGGGGGTGCCTGCTATGGGGGGATCGAGTGGTGATCCCGGAGAAATTGAGGGAAAAGGTATTGGGGCTCCTTCACGAAGGCCACCCAGGGATCGTGAGAATGAAGGGTCTAGCGAGAAGCTATGTGTGGTGGCCCTTAATGGACACGGAAATTGCTGAAAGGGTAGGGAAATGCCAGGCCTGCCAGGAGTCCAGACCGCTACCCCCAACGGCCCCGATTCGGGAATGGGAGAGACCCCAGGGCCCTTGGTCTAGGATCCATATCGATTTTGCCGGCCCCTTCCACGGCCAAACCTTTCTGGTAGTAGTCGATGCCTACTCCAAATGGCTGGAAATCATTCTCATGAGATCCATGACAGCCGAGGCCGTGATCTCAGTCCTACGGCACCTATTTGTAACCCACGGGTTGCCCGACACTCTAGTCTCCGATAACGGCCCGCAATTCACGGCAACCCAGTTTGAGGGGTACTTGGCAGAGGAGGGCATCCGGCATGTCCTCTCGGCGCCTTTCCACCCTGCGACGAACGGCCTTGCAGAACGTTTCGTTCGGAGCGCAAAGGAAGCGTTGTCCAGAATCAGGCCAGGCGATTGGCAAACAAAAATCGATACATTCTTAGCAGTCCAACACAGAACCCCCTGTGTAACAACTGGCCGCAGCCCGGCAGAGCTATTAATGGGTCGGAAGCTTAGGTGCCCACTAGACCGTTTAAACCCAAACTACACACCAGACGGTTACAAAGGGGCACATGGTAAAACAAGAGGGATGGCAACAGGCGACCTAGTGTGGGCACACAACTACAGCGAGGGCCCGACCTGGTTAGCAGGAAAAATCCTAGAAATAACAGGACCAAAGTCATATCTAATAGAGTTAGAGGATGGCCGGGTATGGAAGCGCCACATAGACCAAATAAGAAAACGCATAACAGGCAAAACAGAATCAGACGAAACAGGCCCTGACTATCCAATGTTGGAATCCACAGCTGACTCAAACCCGGGGCTAACGCGGGACTTATCTGAGTTCTGGGAGGTCCAGCGACGCCAACTGGTTCCTCCTGAAGACAGCAGGGACGACTCTGCAAATAATCCAGGGCCGGATGGCCTAGAGGAGGAGCTGAGAGGAACAAACAGTCCCTCCGGTCAGCTCGACTCACTCCCAGAGAATGAATTGCGCAGGTCTGAAAGAGTCAGGAGACGCCCAGTCTACTTGCGTGATTACGTCGAAAAATAAGATGTAAATTTTATGTAAATATTGGTAAAGTGTTTTCTGGGAGGGAAGGAGTGTAATGTATCTTTAAAAGTTTTGGCGGGAAAAAAGCACGTTGCTGATTGGTTGAAGCCACTGGCTAAACTATATATAAGGAGAGGTTTTTCCGGGCACTGGTTGCTGGGTTCACCATATAGTAAAGAGCTGTTGTCACTACCCTGGTCTCCTGCCTCGTTATTGCCCGTATCTAACATTAATAATTTTTATTAAAACATTTAAAGAAGTAAATAAAAACTAGCACAAACTAAGAAGTAATACTCAGGACAAAAGAAAAAGAAGAAAAGCACACACAAAAAAGCAACACAATATAAGAAAAGAAAGAAAAAGAAAACTTTAACATTTTTTCTTTTCTGTATCTCAGTGTGGAAATAATAAATAATTTATTTCAACCCTTCAGAACGGGTTTCCATCCTGTTAAGGGATAAAAGGACGGGAATAAGAGAGGAAGCTTTGGACCCAAAAGCTTTGGTCACCTTCTTCAGTCTTTTTGGCTTCACACAATTTCTTAAACCCAGGTTAAGGAAACAGATCCCAAAGTTCCAACAGCTTCCAGCTTAATGCCAGATTCAAACCACATTTGTAGCATGAATAGAATGGAATGAACTGGAAGGGACCTTGGAAGTCTTCTAGTCCAGCCCCCTGCTCAAGCAGGAGACCCTATACCATTCCAGACAAGTGACTGTCTTCTTCTTAAAAACCTCCGGTGATGGAGCACTCTCAACTTCTGAAAGCAGTTTCTTCATACGTTTTAGTCTCCAGACCTTCGATCATTTTAGTTGCTCTTCTCTGAACTTTTTCCAATCTCAATATCTTCTTTTTAATATGGTGACCAAAACTGGTTGCAGTATTCCAGGTGTGGCCTTACTAAGGGTTTTATAAAGCGGTACTAATACTACATGTGATCTTGATTCTGTGCCTCTGTTTATACAACCCAGGATTGTGTTAGCATGACGGAACACTTCACGCTGCAGCTGCTGATGGAGGCACTTGGAGGTTTCGTGTCAGAGGTCTCTTTTGCAAGAGTTTCCACTCTTGCATAAATGTTTTGCAAGCAGAAAAGTCCCTCGGTCCCACCACCGTCCGTCCGTTGTGGGTAGACGAAGTTTCCAAACAAACAGCCCAGGGCACAGAGCGGCATTACGAGAGAGAGCTGAGCGGGGCCTCAAACCGCTGTCTGACCTTCCCTTTTTCTTCAGCTGAATCGCGTGAGGCCTCCTTGCCCGAGAACAAGGCTTGGCAGTGTCTCCCTGGGTCCCAAAGAGGGAAGTGACGAGGGAGGGAAGATGCTTGTCCCCAAACCACAACCAGTTGGCCTTGAGGGACAAGTCAAGAGCTGGCTTTGACTCTTAAAGGCTGACGTGACTCAGTGCCCTGACTGTTTGATCTGTTAGCCAGTGGAACAGTCCGCCACATGGAGTGGGGATTCTTTGCTTGGATATCTGTGGCAGATATTTGTGTGTTTGAATTCTTCTTGTTATTATTAATAAGGGTGGGACTTTGAATGCACAATTAGCAAATGCACAGCTGAGGGTACCATTTTAAGGAAGCCAGATTTGCAACCATGTTACTAGATTAATAGATTAACAGAGTTGGAAGGGACCTTGTAGGTCATCTAGTCCAACCTCCCACCCAAGCAGAAGACGCTTACACCATTTCTGACAGATGGCAGTCCAGTCTCTTCTTGAAAGCTTCCAGGGTTGAAGCTCCCACAACTTCTGAAGGCAACTTCTGTTCTATGGGTTGATTACTAATTTAGCAATGCCAGTGATTCACTTAACAAACGTGGCAAAGAAAAGTTGTAAAATGGGACAAGATTCACATTTATCACTTAGCAACATAAATGTTGGGCTCAGCTGTGTCATAGGTCAACCTGTAATCTCTTTTTGAAAAAGAGGATTTTGCAATTTATTTCCAAACTACAATAAAAAAAGAGACTGTTTTTTTAATGGTGTCTTTTGCCTGTGCTTAATGGCCGCTGGGCAGCCCTGCCTCCCTCTTTCTCCTGCCAGCTCACCCTCCACACCTGGCACGGTTCACTAGCTTGCAAACTTGCTCTCCTTATTGCTAACGGATGCGGTCTCTTAAGGAGATGCCCTGGCCTCCAGAGAGCCAATCAGCAGCCAGCATTCTTTAAAAAGCACCAATCGGCTGCCGGTGCATCATTTTCTGGGTCACCTGCATAACTTGTGACTGGCAACAGGTTTGATCATGGAGCTGCCGGTTGCCCTGAATCTTTTCATCAGAAGAGAGAACAGGGAAGGGAACACGCTCCAGCCGTGCCGTTCTGGAAACCCGGCGCCTGTCAGCCAGCCAGCCAGCCAGCTGGAGGGCGGGGATGGGAGGGCTTGGCCGCCATCCAAGCAGCCGCCGATGGTACATTTTTTAAAAAAGTGCAAAACGGGTACGTGCCAACTGGTTTGCCAACGCACACCTTGCCCCACGCTCTCATTTCCAGGCCCTTTAAATCGGCACGTGATGCAAGCTCTTTAAAACATAATTGCTTTGCAGAAGGGCGTTCTTGCCCAGGAGTGTAGGTGCGCCTCTCTGACAGAGAGCAAAACTGAGGGAGCCGTGTGCTGTGGGCGGGTGGGGGTGGGGTGGGGAGCAGGGAAGAGGGATGTGTCATGCCAGGCCTGGAATGTGAGGCCTTTTTTTTTTTTGCAAAAGAGACTCACAGACTGCCCTGTCTCTATTCGGGACAGTTGGAAAGGGGCAAAGCTATCCAAGAACAGACAGGTCAGTGGTGAGAAAAGCAAAGCCTGGTGCTTAGGCAGGAAAAACCAAACACACAGGTACAAGATAGGTGGTATCTGGTTCAACTGCAGTGCCAGGGAGAGGGACCTAGGTGTCATAATGGAAAACCACTTAAGGATGAAGCAGCAGTGTGCCGTAACTTTCAAAAAAGTTTGTTGCGTTAACAGAGGGCTAGCATCAAGATCACAAGAATGGATAGTACCACTTTATACTGAATTAAGGAGGCCACGCTTGGAATATTGCATTCAGCTTTGGTCACTGCAATACTAAAAAAAATGTTGAGGCTCTAGAACAGGGGTGTCAAACTCAATTCCATTGAGGGCTGTATCAGGGTTGTGTTTGACCTTGGCGGGCGGGGGGGGACTGTGGGCCCTGGCCAGGGTGGGAGTGGCCAGCTCCACGTCACTCATCGAGGCTCCGTTTTCAGCCAAGGCTGCCTCCTGCAGTCCTCTGCCAGTGAAAACAGAGTGTGCGGCTTCCCTGAGTGTGCGGCTTCCCTGAGGTCCATTTTCACTGGCAGAGAAGGCTGTCAGGGCTGAAAACAGCAGCCCTCCTGAGCTCCATTTTCACTAGCAGAGGCACCGTGGGCTGGTCCTTTGCTGTTTCCAGCACTGGCCTGCAGGCCAGAACTAAGCACCTCATGGGTCGGATCTGGTCTGTGGGCTTTGAGTTTGACAGCCCTGCTCTAGAAAGCATGCAGAGAAGAGCAATGATGCTGATAAGAGGTCTGGTGGCTAACCTGTATGATGAATGGTTAGGCGAGGTAATCATGTCCAGCCTATTGAAGAGAAGGATTAGGAGGGACATAATAGCTGTCTTCCAGTACTTGAGAGGCTGTTACAGAAAAGAGGGAATCAATTTATTCTCCAAAGCACCAGAGGCCAGAATGTAAAGGGTGTAAGCTTGTTAAAGAGAGATCCAACTAGAATTGAGGAAAACCTTTCCCGACAGTGAGAACAATTAATCAGTGGAACAGCTTGCCTCCTGGAATTCTGGGTGCTCAATCAATGGAAGCTTTCAAGAGTAGACTGGACAACTAGTCTAGACACCTTGATTGCCTTGAGCAGGGTGCTGGACTAGAAGACCTCTGAGGATCTTTCCAGTCCTATAATTCTATGTTCTACAGTATGTTCTAAAGATGCCTGCCTTCTTTTGGACTGCGCACTTCAATCAATCAATCGGAATAGAGCTGGAAGGGACCTTAGATGTCTTCTAGTTCAACCCCCTGCTGAAGCAGGAGAACCTATCCCATTTCAGACAAATGGCTGTCCAGTCTCTTCTTAAAAATCTCCAGTGTTGAAGCACCCACAACCTCTGGAGGCAAGTTGTTCCACTGATTAATTGTTCTCACTATTAGGAAATTTCTCATTAATTCCAGATTGCTTCTCTCCTTGATTAGTTTCCACGCATTATTTCTTGTCTTGCCTTCTTTGGGGCTTTGGAGAATAAGTTGACCCCCTCTTCTTTGTGGCAGCCCCTCAAATACTGGAATCCTGCTCTCATGTCTCCCCTAGTCCTTCTTTTCACTAGACTGGTCAAACCCAAATTCTGCAATTGTTCTTCATGTTTTAGTTTCCAGACCTTTAATCATCTTAGTTGTTCTTCTCTGCACTTTTTCCAAAGTCTCAATGTCTTTTTTGCAGTGTGGTGAAACTGGATGCAGTATTCTAGGTGCAGTCTTATAAAGTGGTACTAAAATACCAAATATACAGCAAAGCGGTATTCTGCTAAAATATTGTTCATGTGAACTGCTAAATTGGTCCTTTCTTATCATACTTCTAAATATGTTGTTCCCACCAGCCAAATACTGGGCCCTATGTATCTCCAAGCCTTAAGCTAAGTCCCCTTCAACCAACTGCCACCAGCGGTTCTGAAATGGATAGCACAGTTTTTGGTACGTGGAGCTTGAAAACATAACTAAAGAGTTTCTTTATATAAAGTCCCAAATCTGAAGGCAGGGAAAATTAGGGCCTGCCAACAGCCCACAGCCGCCATGTGTGGTCTTCAACTCCCAGAATTCCCCCAGCCAGCCTTCTTAAAGCCTCCAAGATTGAGAAACAAGGCTTTAGATTTAGATCCTCCGATTTCCTGGTGCTCTTCCATGCAATACTCACAAATGTTTGACAAGAGCCCACCCAGATACCCCCTTCCCACCTTGGCAGCCCCGACCCTGGCCCATAATGCTCAGCTAAGAGCCATGTGCTCAAGTTTCAGTTCACATGACATGATGCCATTCTCCACCCATCTAATATACTTCCAGGGGTGAAATATAAAATTTGTTACTACTGGTTCTGTGGGCATGGCTTGGGGGGTAATGTGACTGGGTGGGCGTGGCCAACTTTTTTTTTTACTTTTAAAAGCATTTTTTCTACAACCTCTTCTGCTGAAAAGGTTGTAAAAAATTCTTTTAAAAGCCTGTGATGATCAGGCAACTCAGCTGGGATTGCCAGGGGAACAAAAGCTTTTAAAGGGTTCTGACGATCCCAGCTGAGTTGCCTGATCATCACAGGCTTTTAAAAGCATTTTTTATAACCTCTTCAACTGAAGAGGTTGTAGAAAAAATGCTTTTAAAGGGTTCTGACGATCCCAGCTGAGCCGCGCGATCATCAGAGGCTTTTTTTTTTTACTTTTAAAAGCATTTTTTCGGCCGAAGAAAAAATGCTTTGAAAAGTAAAAAAGACCCACAAAACCTCTGATGATCATGTGGCTCAGCTGGGGCGGGGGAGGGGAGGCAGGGATTTTGCTATCAGTCCTCCGAACCACCCGCTGCCATCACTACTGGATCGGGCGATCTAGTCTGAACAGGGAGCATTTCACCCCTGCATGCTTCCCTTTTTAATTTATTTATTTATTTTATTTATTATAATTTGTCAAACAGAAACAAAAACAGGAATAATATAAAAATACAATGACAGAGATGATAGGCCCATTAGTGTGCTTATGCACACCTCTTCTATGGACCTGAGGTCCACGGAAGTCAATTTGTGACTAAAACTGTGAAAATTTGTAGCTTAAGACAACTTAGACAACTGAGATAATTTAGAGGTGGACTGGAAATTGCAAAAAAAAAAAAAAAAGCGCTCCTGGCCACCACAAATATACCAGAAGCCTGTTCCTTTTTAGAAAATAAAAGAGTTACAATATTAAAAACAGAGAGAACTTGAAAGGATACCTTTGGCAAAGCATAACAAGGCACGATCCCTGCCTTAAATTTAAGGGTTGTTACTGAAAGACCTTCCCCTCCCCTTTTTGTCATCCCAATTAATGTTATGTTGATAGACTCAGAAGCAATTAATTTTTTAAAAAGAAATTTTATTTATTTATTTATTTATTATTTAAATTTCTATACCGCCCTTCTCCCGAAGGACTCAGGGCGGTTCACAGCCAAATAAAATACACAATAATGTTACAATATAAACACAATTAAAATACAATTAAAAAACTTATTCAATTGGGCCGAAATTAAAAATTTGGAATAAATAATAAAAACCCAATTAAAACCAATAAATTAAAAAAACTAACCCAGTCCTGCGCAGATGAATAAATGCGTTTTAAGCTCGCGACGAAAGGTTCGGAGGTCCGGAAGTTGACGGAGTCCCGGGGGGAGTTCGTTCCAGAGGGCGGGAGCCCCCACAGAGAAGGTCCCACCCATACTTGCTCATTTATCCCATGAATAAGTCTAGATGTTCTCCTGATTGCACAACCTGCTTCCAAAAGGGATACACATAATTTGCAAGGGCCCGTTTGGTATCTCCCCATTGTCAGTGAGGAGAATACAGGGCAGAGTCAGGGAATGTTTTCCAAACATGTCCCAGGTACACTTCTAGGAAAGTATTATTCCATGTCCGTGCTTGGGAGTGAGAAAAGGAAGGACTTGTCCTTTTTTTCATCTTTTCTTTTCTTCTTTCATTCTGTTCTGTTCGTTCCATCCAAAACTGAATGGAATCCTGCATCCAATTTTGGTCACCGCATTACAAAAAATATGTTGAGACTTTGGAAAAAGTTCAGAGAAGAGCAACTAAGATGATCAAAGGCCTGGAGACTAAAACGTGCGAAGAATGGCTGCAGGAATTGGGTATGGCCAGAAGAAAGCCATGGCAAATCTAGACAGCATACTAAAAAGCAGAGACTTCACCCTGCCAACAAAAGTACATATAGTCAAGGCTCTGGTTTTCCCAGTTGCAATGTATGGTTGTGAAGGTTGGACCATAAGGAAGGCTGAGCATCAAAAAATTGAGGCCTTTGAACTCTGGTGCTGGAGAAGACTCCTGCGAGTCCCTTGGACTGCAAGGCCATCAAACCGGTCAGTCCTAGAGATCAACCCTGACTGCTCTTTAGAAGGCCAGATCCTAAGATGAAACTCAAGTACTTTGGCCACCTAATGAGAAGGAAGGACTCAGGAGAAGAGCCTAATGCTGGGAAAGATTGAGGGCAAAAGAAGAAGGAGAACGAGGTGGCTGGATGGAATCACTGAAGCAGTCGGCATGAGCTTAAATGGACTCCAGAGAATGGTAGAGAACAGGAAGGCCTGGAGGAATGTTGTCCAGGGGGTCGTGATGGGTTGGACACGACTTCGCAACTAACAACAACAAAGTCTAGAAAAAAGAAGGTGACATGATAGCAGTCTTCCAATATTTGAGGGGCTGCCCCAAAGAAGGAGTCCACCTATTTTCCAAAGCACCTGAAGGCAGGACAAGAAGGAACGGATAGAAACTAATCAAGGAGAGAAGCAACTCAAACTTCCTAACAGTGAGGACAATTAACCATTGGAATGGCTTGCCACAGTGCTTCATCACTGGAGGCTTTTAAGAAGAGACTGGACAGTCACTTGTCTGATATTGTTATAGGCTTCAGCAAAGGGCTGAACTAGAAGAATGCCGAATTCCCTTCCAGTTCTATGATTGATTGACTCTTCTACATCAGAAGTCCCCAAACCTCTGGGCCGCAGCCCATTCAGAACCAGGCCGCACAATCAGTGGGCACTGGCACTCGCAGCCCCACCTGTGTGAGTCACACCCGCCACTCACACCAATGAAGATGCAGGGCAGGGCAGATTTGGAAACCAGTTAGGAACACTGTACTAAAACTGCTTGTATTATAAGGTGACTGTAACAGAATCTGTCAAGCCTAAATGTGATTCCCTTTTCCCTGCCTGTATGTTCAAGAGAACTTGGGAGCATCAAGTCTGAAATGCTTTCTCAGATTACATTCCTTCATTGGACTCAGATTTCTCTTATCAGATTGGAAATAGTCCTTGATTTACAATCTTTTGTTTAGTAACCACTTGCAGGTACAATGGAACTGTTAAGTGAATCACTGTGGTTGTTAAATTAGTAAGACGGTTGCGAAACTGGCTTCCTCAATGACTTTGAGAATTAACTAATTGAACGGTTTGCCTTCAGAAGCCGTTGTCTGCTCAGACACTGGAGGTTTTAAAGAAGAGATTGGATAACCATTTGTCTGAAATGTTTAATCTTTCCTGCCTGAGCAGAGGGTTGGACTTACTTTTTTTTTTCACCCCTGACCCTACCCTACCCTACCCTACCCTACCCTACCCTACTCTACTCTACTCTACTCTACTCTACTCTACTCTACTCTACTCTACTCTACTCTGTTCTGTTCTGTTCTTCTGGGACATCTAGTTCACCTTGAATCCTCCCCAGAAGCCCACCCACACCAAGACATGAGATGGGCATGGCTGGCATAACTGAGGAGGTGAGCAGAACATTCTTGATGCCACCTACCCATAGCAAGGATTAGAGTTCTTTGAAGAGTTGGGACTTGACTCCTGGTCACTTCAAAGTCACTTCCAACTCTCTTATCCTGTTATCCACACTGGCAGGGTTCCACAGGGCACTAAGCTACCCCACTCCGATCTCTTCTTTTACCTAAGAGGAAAAGGGTGGCATTGAAGGAGGAGAAAGGAATCTTGGTTTCTCCTTGATCAGGATCTATCTCCTGCAGTCTTTCACCCACAAAGCTGCTGCCCACTTAATTCCTGGTGCCAGCTAATATGGACGTGTGAGCCTGTGAGCTAAGTCCATGAAACTATAACAGCCAGCATGTTACTATAAAGCTATGATCCTATCTGCTATATGCTAAAGGAGAAAAAACCCCACAAACTAACTAAAAAAAGCAACTTTTAAATATTATTTAAAAAATTGAAATACAGAAAGCAACAAAAAAATTTTTTTAAAGTGGAAACAGGATTGGATCAGTAATATACTTTTTCTTGTGCCATATCTGCCATCAGACATTGGCGATCATGTTGGCCATCCTATATTTATCGACAGCCGCATGAAAAAGTGCTGCTGAGTTTTGTCCAAACCGGCCCCTTAGATTTTGAAGCCATGATGTTCTTCTTCTGCCTGGACCTCGTTTGCTTTCAGTCTTCCCCTGGAGGATTAAGTGAAGCATGGCGTATTTTTCTGGGTGCCGCATCCCATGTCCGAAATCTTCTAACTTTCGCTTTTTAATGGTTTTGATGATCTCCCTTGGCTTTCCCAGGCGGCTTATCACCTCCTCCTTTCTGATTTTGTCAACCCAGCTTATACATAACAGCCACCTGTAAATCCACATTTCAAATGCTTCTCGTCTCTTCAAGGGGCTTTTGGCCCAAGACCAACTCTCCACTCCGTAGAGCAGGACAGAAAAGATGTAACATCTGACAGGCCTCATTTTCGGTCTTAGGCTTACGTCGTGACTGCAGAAGAAGTAATATATTGGCAATAAAAAAGGGAAAAATTGAATATGTAGATGAACTATGAAGTGGCACGAAAGTCAAAGCATGTCAAAGTTCTTTTTTATAGTATGGTGACCAAAACTGGTTTCAGTATTCTAGGTGTGGCCTTACTAAGGCTTTATAGAATGGTATTAGTACCTCACTTGACCTTGAGTGTATCCCTCTGTAGCAAATCACCCAGACAGATGATACAAAAAGATGTGAAAAAAAATTAGATATTGGAATTTAGGCAGAAAGTCTGGATGTGATGCTGCAGAATGTTGGTATCCCTGAAGTATAGGATTTTAACTGAGTGTAATGTTAAAAAAAGCTCCAAGGTGACGACATAAAAAATTTATTGGATTTTTGAATCCAGATTGACTCAGGCTTAAAACACAACATGACTTTAAAGTAATTAAAACAAAGCAGGTTTTACTTGCAAAATTGCTCAAAAGGAAGGGGAAAATATAAAATATTGGGATTTAGCAATTGAAATGCAGAAATTATAGAATAAACCAGTAGACTTTTTCCCATACTTATCCAACTATTAGGTAGGAGTAATAACAATGAAATCACATGTACATTAGGGCAGCATTTGGTCAATTCCTAAACTTTCTGATAAAAACCTAAAGTTTCAGATAAAACTTTCTGAATTTTTTTTCCTCTTTGGAAAAAAAAACAGGTTTAGTTATATATATAAAGAAGGATATATCAGCAAAATTAATTGAGGTGGATAAGCAAGGAAGATATATTGCTATTGAACTTTTGTTGGAGGGAAAGAAGACATTATTAATAGGAGTTTATGCTCCGAATCAACAACAAGAAATTTTTTTCAAGTTTTTACATAAAAGAATAGTATTTTGGGATTATAAATCATATATATTAATGGGTGATTGGAATGGTGTGTTGGATACTCAAAAAGATAAAAAAAGTTTAAGGAAGATTTCAAGCCGGGCGAAATTACCAAAGGCTTTTTTGAAATGATGGAGGACTTGGAATTAAGAGATATTTGGAGAGAACATAATACAGAAGAGAGGGATTTTACCTTCTTTTCTGACAGGCATCAATCATTTTCGAGGATTGATTTTATTTTGATTTCTAATGATTTGTACTCTTGAGTGAAGAAGACGAAGATTTGCTCAAGAATTCTATCTGATCATAGTCCGGTTTGGATTGAATTTGATCGGTAAAAGGAGGCTAGGAGATCATGGAGGTTGAATGAGAATTTATTTAAATATGAACAAAATGTAAATGAATGTAAAAAGCAAATGAAAGAATTTTTTATTATGAATATGAAAAAAGAGACCTCTATAGAGATGATTTGGGACGCTAGCAAGGCTTATATGAGAGGAAATCTTATACAAATGAATATTAAATACAAAAATAAATTGCAGAAAAAGAAAAAAGAATTGGAAGAGGAAATTAAAAAGAAAGAACAGTTATTGATAAATAGCCGAGGAAATAGTAAAATAAAAGAATCAATAAATATATTAAGAGGTCAGTTTAACATGTTGATGGCAGATCAAGTAGCAATTAATTTACAAATATGTAAAACATAATACGTTTAATAATGCCAATAAGCCAGGAAGATGGCTTGCCTATTTAATAAGGAAAAAACAGAAATCACGAACGATTGATAAAATAGAATATAGGGGTAAGGAAGTTTATCAAAAGAACTTGATTAAAAAAGCTTTTTTAGAGTATTATAGTAAGTTATATACTAGGGATATGATTGATGAAAGAATTTCCTTATTTAAAGTAATAGAAAAAATGCAATTTGGGGATTATTTTATCCATGCAATTAAAGCAATATATCAGAAACAAACAGCACAAATAATAGTAAATGGTGGGTTAACAGAAACTTTTAAAATTGGGAAAGGGACGAGACAGGGATGTCCCCTGTCCCCATTACTTTTTATTTTAACTTTAGAAATTCTTCTGAATAAAATACGTGGTTCCAATCGAATAAAGGGAATTAGAGTTAAACATCAAGATTATAGATTAAGAGCTTTTGCAGATGACTTGGTTGTTACTGTATCCCAACCAATATACTCAGCTACTGCTTTAAAAGATATAATTGGTCAGTATGGTAAAGTATCTGGATTTAAGGTGAATCAGCAAAAGACAAAGATGATAACTAAAAATATGAATATACAACAAAAAGAAGAGTTAGAAAGAACTACGGGTTTTGAAATCGTTAAAAAGGTTAAATACTTAGGAATATATATTACAGCTTCAAATGTCAAATTATACAAAAATAATTATGAGGTATTGTGGCAGAAGGTATGGAAAGAAATGGAGAATTGGAAGAAGTTACAACTATCCTTGCTGGGAAGAATAGCGGCTATAAAAATGAATGTTTTGCCCAGGTTTCTATTTTTGTTTCAAATGATACCGGTACTTAAGAATGATATCAAATTACAGGAATGGCAAAAGGGGGTTAATAACTTTGTATGGATGGGCAAAAAACCAAGAATAAAATTAAAAATAATGCAGGACACAAGGGAAAGGGGGGGTCTTAAAATGCCTAATTTAAAATTGTATTATGAAGCAGTTGTCTTATCATTAATTACTGATTGGATTAATTTAACTGAGGAAAGAGTTTTGAATATAGAAGGTTATGGTTTGTTATATGGGTGGCATGCTCATATGATAAGAAAGTAGATAAAATATTTAAAAATAATATAATCAGAAATGCGTTATTGAGGGTCTGGAGGAAATATCAATATAAATTAGATGGAAAGATTCCAATATGGGCAATCCCGAGACACATGATAGAAAATATAAATATATATCAAAAGATGGAGGTAGTTACCTATAAAGAACTCCTTTGTATGGAAATGGGGAAATTACAATTAAAATCCAGAGAAAAGATGGGGGAAGAAGGGAAAACTTATACGTGGTTTCAATATGGACAATTACAAGCTAGATGGAAATTAGATCAAAAAATAGGTGTTAAGCAAACTGAGGATAAGTTGTTAAAACAAATGAGAGATCAAGGCCAACAGCATATTAAGAGGTTGTATAATGTATTAGTAGAAATAGACTCAGAGACTGAATTGGTTAAGGATTGTATGATTAAGTGGGCACAAAATTTTCAGCAACCAATAATGTTGGAAACTTGGGAAAGAATTTGGGTGAGGAATGTTAAATTTACACAAGCGCAAAATATGAGAGAAAATTTTTATAAGATGTTTTATAGATGGCATTTAGACCCCAAAAAGTTGTCATGTATGTATCCTAATGTACAGGCTAAATGTTGGAGATGCGATTGTGAAGATGCCACTTATTACCATATATGGTGGACTTGTAAAAAAGTTAAAGCATTTTGGATTAAAGTATGGTGGATCATGCAGAATATTTTGAAAAAGAAGATTAAGTTTACTCCGCAGTTCTTTCTACTAGGAATAATTATGGATTGTACAGCTATAGATACTAAATTGATTTTGAACTTAATAACAGCCGAGAGACTTTTTTTTTTATTGAAAGAGTTTAAAAAAAAACAAAGACATTTCCCCCCTTTTCCCCTCCTCCCAAAAACCCTTCCCCTCCTTCCCCGGCTTCCCGGGTCAATCACAAGGTATTGTTATACATAAACCAAACAGAATAAAATTTTCCCTTCCAATCCAATTAACCACATCCAAAGCTTTTCATCTCCCAACCCCCTCCCCATTACATAAAATAACTTTCTAATTATTCAAAGGCAATCTGATATTTCTTAATCTTTTGATTGCTCAATATTGGAAGAAAGGAGAATTACCTACAATTGAAGAATGGACACTCAAAGTATCAAATCTGGCAGAAATGGCAAAAATTTCTGCTTACTTGAAAGACTATACACAAGAAAAATATATTTTAGAATGGAAAATGTGGATTGATTATATTCAAAATAAGTATCAGATAAAAAAATATTGAATAGCATATGAGTAAATTTAGGAAATATTTTGTATTAGATATATTTCTGAAGGAGAGGGGAATTGAGAGTGTGATTATGTGTGGAGTGACTAGAGATTATAATTTAGGATTTATTTTGGATTATGATTGTTAGTTTTGATACCCTGCATTTTGTTCTGGGAAGTCAGGGTGGGGGATGGGGGATAAGGGGAAGGGGAATTGGGGGGTTGAGGGTAAAGGATGGAGTGATGGTTAATGCACAGGGATTATTGAAGATGTATAAATATAATTAATCAGTAAAGCATTTGATAAAGTAGACCATAACCTACTACTAGATAAAGTAGAAAAATGTGGGTTAGACAGCACCACCACCAGATGGATTCGTAACTGGCTGACCAACCGCACTCAACGTGTAGTCCTCAACGGAACTACATCCACATGGAGGGAGGTATGCAGTGGAGTACCCCAAGGCTCTGTTTTAGGCCCAGTACTCTTCAACATCTTCATCAATGACTTGGACGAGGGGATAGATGGGGAACTCATCAAATTTGCAGATGACACCAAGCTGGCAGGAATAGCCAACACTCCAGAAGATAGGTTCAAGTTACAGAAAGATCTTGACAGACTTGAACATTGGGCGCTATCTAACAAAATGAAATTCAACAGTGAAAAAAGTAAGGTTCTACATTTAGGCAAAAAAACCCAAAATGCACCGGTACCGTATATGTGACACCTTGCTCAATAGTAGTACCTGTGAGAGGGATCTTGGAGTCCTAGTGGATAACCATTTAGATATGAGCCAGCAGTGTGCAGCAGCTGCTAAAAAAGCCAACACAGTTTTGGGCTGCATAAACAGAGGGATAGAATCAAGATCACGTGAAGTGTTAATGCCACTTTATAATGCCTTGGTAAGGCCACACTTGGAATATTGCATCCAGTTTTGGTCGCCACGATGTAAAAAAGATGTTGAGACTCTAGAAAGAGTGCAGAGAAGAGCAACAAAGATGATTAGGGGACTGGAGGCTAAAACATATGAAGAACGGTTGCAGGAACTGGGTATGTCTAGTTTAATAAAAAGAAGGACTAGGGGAGACATGATAGTAGTGTTCCAATATCTCAGGGGTTGCCACAAAGAAGAGGGAGTCGGGCTGTTCTCCAAAGCACCTGAGGGTAGAACAAGAAGCAATGGGTGGAAACTGATCAAAGAAAGAAGCAACTTAGAACTAAGGAGAAATTTCCTGACAGTTAGAACAATTAATAAGTGGAACGACTTGCCTGCAGAAGTTGTGAATGCTCCAACACTGGAAATTTTTAAGAAAATGTTGGATAACCATCTGACGGAGATGGCGTAGGGTTTCCTGCCTGGGCAGGGGGTTGGACTAGAAGGCCTCCAAGGTCCCTTCCAACTCTGTTGTTATAATTAATGTAGGGTCGGGTCTGCCCAGTTACCATTTTAGAATGGTGAGGAGGGAGAAAAAAGGAGAGAGTAGGAGGTAGGAAAGAGGAGAAGAGGAAGGAAGAGGGGTAGAAGAGGGAGAAGGAAGGTGTAGGGTGGAGGGAGGAGAGGATGTAGATAAGAGAAGGAGAGGAAGGTCTGGAAAGTAGAAGAAGGTAGAAGAGCGAAGAGTGTTAAAAAGGGGGGTGGTGACTGGGCAAGCCCGACTAATTGTATATAACTGTACATTGGATGAGCTGTTTGATATGATTGTAAAAATAAAACTTTTTTATGAAAAAAAAACACTTTCTGAATTGACCCTAAATTATCATCAGCATTTGCTGGGCATTCTGCAGATGATGAATAATCATCATCTGAATATAATCATCATCTTCAGATAATGAATCACCATCATCATCTTGGACAGCGTTTAGAACATCTGCATATTCACAAGATTTCCATCTGTCAATTACAAAAGGCCACCCTGCTTGGCTCTACATATATACTATGTGTAGAGCCAATGTTATGACATTAATACACGCATACAAAGCCAGAATTGAGATGACAGCACCAGACAGCACCTGCTGCCTCAGCAAAGAAACTGAAGAAACAGGACCACCTGGTAAGCTGCTGCAAGAAGATCACCCAGCCTGACTACAAGCAGTGGCATGACAAAGTAGCAACAATGGTGCATTGGAAGATTTGCAAGAAATGCCATTTGCCTACAAGCAAGAACTGGTGGGATCACACAGTAGACTTTAGAATTCAGACAGAAAAGTAGGTTAAACATAATACCCCACACTTAACAATTGTCGATAAGATTTTTTTAAAAAAAAGTCTGGATAGCAGACCTGGAGACAGCAGAATAGAAGAGGAAAAATCCCATAATCCAAAGACCTGCAAATAGAAATAGAGAAACAAAGATGAAAGAAGCAAAGGTGGTACCAAGAATGATAGGCGCCTTGGATGAATCCCAAAACATCTTGAGCAACATTGCTATCTATCTATCTCTCATCTATCTATCTATCTATCTATCTATCTATCTATCTATCTATCTATCTATCTATCTGTCTATCTAGACCCGTTCCAGTCCGGCTTCCGACCCGGTTACAGCACAGAGACGGCTTTGGTCGCGTTGGTGGATGACCTCTGGAGGGACAGGGACAGGGGTTGTTCCTCTGCCTTGGTCCTATTAGATCTCTCAGCGGCTTTTGATACCATCGACCATGGTATCCTGCCGCGCCGATTGGAGGGATTGGGAGTGGGAGGCACCGTTTATCGGTGGTTCTCCTCCTATCTCTCCGACCGGTCGCAGACGGTGTTGACAGGGGGGCAGAGGTCATCCTCGAGGAGCCTCACTTGTGGAGTACCTCAGGGGTCGATTCTCTCGCCTACCCTGTTCAACATCTACATGAAGCCGCTGGGTGAGGTCATCAGTGGTTTCGGGGTGAGTTATCATCTGTACGCTGATGATACTCAGCTGTACTTTTCCACCCCGGACCACCCCAACGAAGCGGTCGAAGTGCTGTCCCGGTATCTGGAAGCCGTACGGGTCTGGATGGGGAGAAACAGACTCAAGCTCAACCCCTCCAAGACGGAGTGGCTGTGGATGCCGGCACCCCGGTACAGTCAGCTGCACCCGCAGCTGACTGTTGGGGGCGAGTTAGTGGCCCCAAAGGAGGTGGTTCGCAACTTGGGTGTCCTCCTGGATGGTCGGCTGTCCTTTGATGAACATCTGGCGGCCGTCACCAGGAGGGCCTTTTACCAAGTTCGCTTGGTCCGTCAGTTGCGTCCCTTCCTTGACCGGGATGCCTTATGCACAGTCACTCACGCTCTGGTTATGTCTCGGCTGGATTATTGCAATGCTCTCTACATGGGGCTCTGCATGGGGCTACCCGGAGGCTGCAGTTAGTCCAGAATGCAGCTGCGCGAGTGGTAATGGGAGCCACTCGTGGCTCCCACGTAACACCACTGCTCCGTAGTCTGCACTGGCTTCCTGTAGTCTTTCGGGTGCGCTTCAAGATCCTGGTTACCACCTTTAAAGCGCTCCATGGCTTAGGACCCGGGTACTTACGAGACCACCTGCTGTTACCTTATGCCTCCCATCGACCCGTATGCTCTCACAGAGAGGGCCTTCTCAGGGTGCCGTCCGCCAAACAATGTCGGCTGGCGGCCCCCAGGAGTAGGGCCTTCTCTGCGGGAGCACCGACGCTCTGGAACGAACTCCCCCCTGGCTTACGTCAAGTGCCTGATCTTCGGACCTTTCGTCGTGAGCTAAAAACATATTTATTCATTCAAGCAGGACTGGCATAAATAGTTGATTTTAAATTGGGGTTTTAGTAATATTTTAAATTTTTAAATCTTTTAAATTATCGGCCGTTTAGTAATAGTTTATTTTAAATTCTTTAATTGTATATATTCTGTATTTTATTCTGGCTGTACACCGCCCTGAGTCCTTCGGGAGAAGGGCGGTATAAAAATCTAATAAAATAAAAAAAAATCTATCTATCTATCTATCCATCTATCAACAAACCTTGGTTCACAGCTAAACTTAAGCAGCTAGGTTGTTCCAAAGAGGAAGCCCTACAGAAAAGGTAATAAAATGCTGTACAATCAGGGCAGAAATGTATTTACAAAGGAGCAGCAAAAGTGCAGCAAAAAGAAGCTACTCTGAAAAGCTAAAGAATCAGTTCTCAACAAATGAACCAGCAAATGTGAAAAACTCTTAAAAATATCACTGGTTGCGGTAAACCTCCTTCCCAGGCTGAAGGTAATCAACAATTGGCAGATGACCTGAATGTGTTTTATTGCAGGTTTAAAAGGAAACTACAGCCACCTATCTCCACATCCCCCATCTCAGATACACCAACAACAGCCAAGCCTCCTACAACTGACCTCATCCCATTGGGTTCACAACCTCTAGTGATCACAGAAAAGGAAGTGCAGGACCTATTTCACAGACAAAATCCAGGAAAAGCTCCAGGCCCAGACAAGATAACTCCTTCTTGCTTAAAAGTCTGTGCTGACCGATTGGCCCCCATCTTCACCTGAATATTCAATAAATAGCTATGTTCCTTCTTGCTTCAAATGCTCTATTATCATCCCAGTGCTGAAGAAGCCCACCATCAAGGAACTGAATGACTACAGACCAGTTGCTCTAACATCTGTAGTCATGAAAACCTTTGAAAACAATCATGGACCCGCTGTTAGACCCCTTGCAATTTGCATACCGAGCAAATAGATCAACAGATGAGGCTGTTAATATGGCTCTGCACTACATCCTACAACATCTTGAATCTCCAAAGACCTATACAAGGGTCCCCTTTGTAGACTTTAGTTCAGCATTCAATACCATAATTCCAGACACTCTTCTAACTAAGCTAAACCAGTTACAGGTATCTGAACACACTTGTAAATGGATCATAAGCTTCCTAACAAATAGGAAGCAGCAGGTAAAGCTAAGCAGAATCACATCAGATACCTGTACAATTAGCACAGCCAGGGCTGTGTGCTCTTCCCACTTCTCTCTGTATACCAATGATTGCAACTCTAACAATCCATCTGTTAAACTACTGAAGTTCACAGATGACACAACAGTGATTGGTCTCATTCGAAAAAATGATGAATCCGCATATAGATGGGAGTTTGAACAACCAGCCTCATGGTGTGACTGGAACAATCTGGAACTGAACACACTCAAAACCATAGAAATGGTAGTAGACTTTAGGAGAAACCGATCAATACTTCCACCTTTCACAATACTAGACACAGTATTAACAGTGGAGACCTTCAAATTTCTAGGTTCTACCAGATCGCAAGATCTAAAATGGATAGCTAACATCAAAAAGGTCATCAAAAAAGTACAACAAAGAATGTTCTTTCTGCACCAACTCAGAAAGCTCAAACTGCCCAAGGAGCTGCTGGTACAGTTCTACAAAGGAATTATTGAGTCTGTCATCTGCACCTCTATAACTGTCTGGTTTGGTTCTGCAACCAAAGGATAGACTTCAGAGGATAATTAGAACTGAAGAAAAAACAATTGCTACCAATCTGCCTTCCATTGAGGAGCTGTATATAGCACGAGTCAAAAAGAGGGCTGTGAAAACATTTACAGACCCCTCACATCCTGGACATAAACTGTTTCAACTCCTACCCTCAAAATGACACTATAGAACACTGCACAACTAGACACAAGAACAGTTTTTCCCTGAATGCCATCACTCTGCTAAACAAATAATTCCCTCAACACTGTCAAACTAGTTACTAAATTTGACTACTATTAGTTTTCTCATAGTTCCCATCACCCATCTCCTTCCACTTATGACTGTATGACTGTAACTTTGTTGCTTGTATCCTTTATATTGATATTGATTGTTTCCTGATTGCTTATTTGTACCCTATGACTATCATTAAGTGTTGTATATTATGATTCTTGATGAACTTATCTTTTCTTTTATGTACACTGAGTGCATATGCACCAAGACAAATTCTTTGTGTGTCCAATCAAGGACACACAATCTATCTATCTATCTATCTATCTATCTATCTATCTATCTATCTATCTATCTATCTATCTATCTATCTATCTATCTATCTATCTATCGGCTATAGTGATACAGTAGTTAGAATGCGGTATTTCAGGCTAACTGCTGACTACAAGCAGCTCGATTCTCACCAGCTCAAGACCGATTCAGCCTTCCATCCTTCCTTCCATCCTTCCGAGGTGGGTAAAATAATGACACAAATTGTTGGGCAAGAGGCTGACTCTGTAAACAGCTTAGAGAAGGTTGTAAAGCACTGTGATGCAGTATATAAGTCTAAGTACCATTATTATAGAGTGGGAAGTGACCTTGGAAGTCTGTTGGTCCAACCCCTTGCCAGGGCATGATATCTCATGCCATTCTGTCTAGTTTTTTCTTGAAGACCACTAGTGATGGGGCATCCACAACTTCAGGAGACAAGCTGTCATTGCTTTATAAGCTCTCACAGACAGGAAATTCTGCCATTGGTTCTTGTCTCACTTCAGGTGTTCTGAATATAAGTCTGCTCTCTCTTACTTAAGACAGGGCCAGTATGAGAAAGTTGGGACAAGACACACACCTTCATCCTTCCATATCATTCATTGCATCAATGGTCACATGCAACTTTTAGACTTTGGGCCTAAGACAAATTTCAAAGAACACAGCGAATCACAGTCAATCGGTTAGCAGAAAAAGGAGAAATATGTCAATTACTTTTTAAAAAGTGCAAATCTCCTGGTCTTAGATTCAAATCAAGTTGATTCAATCCATCTGTTCAATCTGGAGAGTCTGAGCCACTTGAATAATTTACTCTTAATCGTTTAATTCAAACCGTTGATCCAGTTCAATCATTAAATCAATCTGGCGAAGTTCTCAGTCCTTACTTAAAGGTGCTTTTTCAAAAGGCAGCCGGAGTTTTATCCTTGTAAAAGAAGAAGGAAAAAATGGTCCAGTTGGCTTTTGAAAAAGCACCTTTGAGACAACTATCACCTGGATGATTGAGAATCTCCACAGTCCTTCCATTCCTGGCAAGGCACACAGACCCAGGTCATAACGCCTGCTACTGAAAACACTCCAGGTTCTCCTTCTGAAAAGTCCTCATATTTGGTGGGACAACAGCAACCAAGAGGATTAGGGGACTGGAGACTAAAAATACGATGAACGCTTGCAGGAACTGGGCCTGGCTAGTCTAGTGAAGAGAAGGACTAGGGGAGACAGGATAGCAGTTTTCCAATATCTCAGGGTTTGCCACAGAGAGGAGGGGCTCAAGCTTTTTTCCAAGGCAAGAGAAGGAACAATGGATGGAAACTGAACAAGGATGGAACAATGGATGGAAACTTCAACCTGGAAATAAGAATTTTTCTGACAGTGAGAACAATCAAACAAAAGTTCCCTTCAGAACTTGTGGGCGCTTCATCCCTGGAAGCTTTCAAGAACAGACTGGACTGCCATCTGTCAGAAATGATGTAGTAGGATCTCCTGCTTTGGGGGGCGGGGGTTGGACTAGATGACCTACAACTCTGGTAGTCCCTTCCAACTCTGTTATTCTGTTAACAAGATAGCATAAATGAAGATGAAAAGTTGCAATCTTTCAATATGTTATTTACTGAGATTTACTACCTGTTTTGCGTAATTCATGGGCAATCTTATTCCAAGAATAGGGAAAATGCTTTCATCTTAGACAGGAATTTGATTTTGCAAAAAAAAAATGCTCTATGCGACCTCATCACCCACATAAAGTGGGCTGTGTCACTTTCTTCTGTGAGTGGTTTTTTCCCAGCTCAGGGAGCTGAATGATTTATCAACTTCAGGGAAAAAACCCATGATGAGTTTACCTTTTCAGACAGGAATATGTTCAAGAAGGAGCTTCCTCCTTTTTTTAGTCTTTAAGGTTTCTTTTTTTTTTTTACAAACATATCAAATCAATGTGTGAACAGTGTGGCACCTGAATGTCATACATTCTAATACAAGTAAAACTAGTAAAATTGATCATAGTTATTACATTCAATCAACATATATTTCTAATAATGATACACAATTATAATAAGTTGCAATCTGTTGTTCAATTATTCCATGTTTTCTCTTATTGCTACTTTATTTTATTATATAAAAGTGTCTATACTAACATTCCCCTTTCTCTTATTTCTATCACTTTTCTAACTTTTAATCTTATCACCTTTAACTGAAAAAACATTTTCTTTCTAGCCTACCTGACTTCTATTTGTGTCACCTACCTGAAACAAAGAAAAGAAAAGAAAGAAAGAAAAGAAAAGAGAGAGAGAAAAGGAAACGCAAATCAGAACAACAACAAAGACAAAGAAATCATTTATCCATCGTCCGCTTCAATATTTTGGTTGCTATGCTTTTTTTAATTTGCCTCCTAACTTCCCCTCTAGGATCTTTATTTCTATTATCTCTATCTGTAACTGCTTTTTGACTCTTCAATCTGGGCTTTCTCCTTTCTGATGGCCACAGCCACCCTTCCCCTTGGCGCAAACCCTTCGGCCCATCTGCCTGAATGTTGAAGCAGATGTTGTAGTCCTTCCCATAAAGCCTCCCTATGTGGCAAAAGTCATAAAACATCAAATCCTGGAGAAAGACTGCCCTGATTTTAATTTTTTTTTAATTATAAATTTTATTAAATTTTAACAATTAAACAATTTACATTCAACTCTTGCGCATGACTGTGACCATTTACATATCATCCCATTAGTGTTCTCCTATACTCTATAGGAAATTATAATATAATATAATTTTACTAAATTATATTATTAATTCTAATTTGAATTTCTAATTCTTACTAATTCTACTATCTATTATTTTTCCTTTTTTCCTATTTTTGACCCAGTTATACCATTTCTCCCATATTGCGTAGAAATCCGAATCCATCTGTCCTTTCAGTTCAAGTGTCATTTTGTCCATCTCGGCGCAATCCAATCTTTTTCTAATTATTAACTCTTCAGAGGGGGTATTTGAGCTTCTCCAATATTGCGCAAATGCCAATCTTGCCGCTGTTGTCATATGTAAAATAATATATGCTGTTGTTTTTTCATATTTTGTTTTCATCATTCCCAGAAGAAACAGCTCTGGTGTGTATTCTGTCTGGAAGCCTGTTACTGTTGTTTTGGAGCATGACCACCATGTATGAAAGAAGATAACTTACTTTTGTCCACATTTCCAACAATTGGGGTTTAAATTTGGATATATTTTTGCCAATTTAGAAGGTGCCAAATACCAACGGTAAAACATTTTATATTGATTTTTTTTTGTATTTTTCTGATCTGCTTAGTTTATAATTTTTGTTCCAAATTGTTTCCCAATTCTCTAATTTGATATTATGCCCAATATTTCTAGCCCAGGCTATAAGTGCTCCTTTTACTATATCTTCTGCTCTGTCAAATTCTAATAAATAATTATAAATTTTGGTTATTAATTTTTCATCCGGACCAGTCAATATTTTGTCTAATGGTTTTGATAGAATTTCAATACCATATTCATCTTTATCTTTTATATATCTTGATTTTAATTTATCTTTTATATATCTTGATTTTATCTTTTATATATCTTGATTTTAAATCTATATTTATTCCCTGTTCTTCCAATTCTTGCCTATTTTTTAGATTCCCCTGGTTATCTAGAATTTCACTGTATTTTGCCATTTTACTTAGATTTGGAGTATTGGGATGGATCATTGCTTCCATCATCAAAACCCAATTAGGGATTTTCATATAATGTTTTTTCTTAATTTCTTGCCATGTTTGCATTAGGGCTTCTCGTATTTTATGTTGTAAGAAATATGAATGAGATTTGTTCTCTCTGTCCCATAGGAAGGCATGCCATCCTTTTTTTAAATCATGTCCTTCCAATGTGAGTAATCTTTCATTTCTCAAATTGATCCATTCTTTAATCCAAACTAAGGTTGCTGCCTGATAATAAAGTTGCCAATCCGGGAGCCCTAAGCCACCTCTGCTTCTGCTGCCCTGAAGGTCTGCTAGTTTTATTCTTGCCTGATTTTAATTTTAGTATGTGTGCTTCACCTGCTTATATACCAGGCACATTTCCTTGTAAAGTTCATTCCACTCTAGTTACAGGTTTTAAAAGTTATGGGTGTTTTACAAGCTCTAAAAGAGTGTAATTTGAACGTCTCTGCACTAACTCCTCACAATGATGTTTTTTCCTACAGTAAGTATGCATTCAGTTTAAAAGCCAGAATGTTATCTGGTTTGAGCATCAGTTATATTTATTTATTTATTAGTTTGTCAAACATGTACAAGATAGCAGGTATGAATATGAACATGGACATGAATGAGAGAAATGAATACAAACAAGTGGGGACAGTAGGACAGGAACCATAGGGATGCTGGTGTGCCCCCTTTACAGACCTCTTAGGAATGGGCTGAGGTCCACGGTAGACAGTTTAAGGTTGACGCTGTGAAGGTTTGAGGATGTAACAACGGAGTCGGGTAGAGCATTCCAGGCATTGACCATTCTGTTGCTGAAGTCGTCTTTTCTGCAATCGGGTTTGGAACGGTTTACCTTGAATTTGTATCGATTGTCTGCCCATGTATTATTGAGGTTGAAGCTGAAGAAGCCATTGACAGGTAAGACGTTGTAGCGACAATTTTGTGTACTATGCTTAGATTAGACTCCAGGTGGTGCAGTTCCAGATTGTCCAAGCCCAAAATTTCAAGCCTGGTGGCATAAGGGATTCTATTTTGAGTAGGGGAGTGGAGGACTCTTCTTGTGAAGTACCTCTGGACTCGCTCAATCGTATTAATGTCTGATATACAGTGTGGATTCCAGGCAGACGAGCTGTATTTAAGAATTGGTCTGGCAAAGGTTTGTATGCCCTAGTTAGCAGTACAGTGTTACCGGAGAAGAAGCTTCTCAAAATTAGGTTAAGAACTCTTAATGCCTTTTTGGCAATGCTGTTACAGTGAGTTCTGGGGCTTAGATCTTTTGAGATGAGTACTCCTAGGTCCTTGATGGAATGAGGGTTGTCTACGAGGTCATTTCTGCCTTGTATTTGGTGTTCTGATTTTTATTGCCAATGTGTAGGACAGAGCATTTATATACCAGCCAATGAGAGGGCCGAGTTCTTTTCTCAAAAATTGGGTCAGTAGGTCATTCACAGAGTTACAGTTAGCCTTGAAAGCATGAATAAGGTGGTTCCTCTAGGAAAATTTTTCGCAGGTTCAGATGAAACATTTGAAGGTAGCGCTCTTCTGTTTGTGCAGAGAATTCAGAATGAGTTGGATGGCAGACACCCTTGAAGAAAGAAAGAAAGAAATTCACAATGCTCTTTGTAATGTATTTGAATTTCAGGAGGGAAATTTGGGCGGGAAATTGCATGTTGCTGATTGGCTGATGCCTCAGCCAAAATACTATTTAAAGAGGGGTTTTGCCTGTTAGTTTTTGCTGGGATCACAATAAACCAAAGAGCTGTTGTCACTTGGACCATCTCCTGCCTCTTCATTGCCCGAACTTAACATTGGCGATGAAGGTGGGATATTGAAGGCAGTGAGACTAGGAAAAGAGCTGAAGGAGCAACGTAACTTCAAACCCAGCCAGTATCAAGGGCGGATACATAGCGATGTCTAGCTATACGCTGCCAGTGCCATTCGACCCAGCCAAGGAGAAATGGGGGTCGTACATGGCTCGTTTTGAGTGTTTCCTCGAAGCTAACGAACTGCAAGGAGTATCAGATAATCGGAAGCGAGCCTACTTCCTGAGCCACTGTGGGCCAGAAGTCTTTGATACCACCGAATCGCTGTCGGAACCAACGCCTGTACAGTCGGTGCCATGGCAAACGCTACAGACGACACTACGAGCACACTACGTGCCGGTGCCATTGAAGTTTGTACAACGGTTCGAGTTGAGGCAAAGAGTTCAGCGAGAGGGCAAATCGATAAGCGTGTACATGGCCGTGTTAAGGAAAGCCACAAACCACTGTGAGTATAGAGACTTGGAGGACTCTTTATTAGAACAACTCATTTGTGGGGTCAGGGACATCCGACTACAGAGGCGGCTGCTGTCGAAAAGCAACCTAACCCTGGCAATAGCCCTGGATGAGGCCAGGGCACACGAGATGTCCACCAAAGCGGCGGAAACCTTACAAAAGCCGAACACACCAAATGCCGTGGCGAAAGCAACACCAGTCCACAGTGAAGAAATCCAGTCCGAATCGGACGGTGAAGAAGAGGAAGAGGTCTTCCACACCGGGAGGCCGGAGAGAGGCGACCGGGACGAGTGCATGAGTTGTGGAGGCCAACACCAACGACAGAATTGCAGGTTCAAAGACGCAATTTGTCGGCGGTGTGAAAAGAAAGGACATATACCTCAGGCCTGCCGAGCCTCTCAACCTTCCCGCCCAAGATTGAAACCGGCCAATCAACAGGGCGCCGGATCCGCAAAGCGGCCAGGGATTGGTCAGTTCAAAAAGGGCGCGAAGTTGAATCAGACCACTGTGAGAGTGGGCCACGCATCGACACGGCTAGAGAAGAAGATATTCACCAAGACACACATCGAAGGAGTGCAGTGTAAAATGGAGGTGGATACCGGCTCATCAGTCACGATTATGTCTTGGGACACAATTGCAAGGGACCTGCCAGATGTCACGAAATGCCAGTTGCAACCCCAAAAGCTGAGAGTGCAAGACTACCAGGGGAACCGAATCTCTGTTCGAGGAGTCACGTCCGTCAGAGTGAAATATGGACAGTTCAAGAAAACCCTGCCGATCACCATCGTAGATGGAAACCTGCCCAGTTTGCTAGGTCTGGACTGGTTCAGAGCCTTGGGCATGGAGGTAACCGGGGTTCACCGAAGCGGAGTCAACCTGAAGGACAAATTATTGAGAGAATTCGAGGATGTTTTCCAAGACTGCCTGGGCAGGTACGTGGGGACCCCCATTTCATTCAATTCGGACCCCCAGGTGGCTCCCATTAGATTAAAAGCTAGGAGGGTCCCGTTCGCCCTAAAACTCAAAATTGACAGGGAACTAGACAAATTAGTAAGCCAGGGAATACTAGTCCCCGTCGACCATGCAAAATGGGAGACACCAATAGTGACCCCAGTCAAACCAGACAGATCAGTCCGGATTTGTGCTGACTATAAGGCAACGCTTAATAAAGCATTGCAAAAGAGTGCTTACCCCGTTCCCGTAGTGCAACATTTGTTGCACTTGTTAGGACAAGGACAGGTTTTTGCCAAACTCGATCTGGCCCAAGCCTACCAACAATTACCAGTTGACGAAACGTCAAGCACAGATGATTGTCACACGGGCGCTTTTAAATGCACTCGACTTCAATTCGGACCCCCAGGTGGCTCCCATTAGATTAAAAGCTAGGAGGGTCCCGTTCGCCCTAAAACTCAAAATTGACAGGGAACTAGACAAATTAGTAAGCCAGGGAATACTAGTCCCCGTCGACCATGCAAAATGGGAGACACCAATAGTGACCCCAGTCAAACCAGACAGATCAGTCCGGATTTGTGCTGACTATAAGGCAACGCTTAATAAAGCATTGCAAAAGAGTGCTTACCCCGTTCCCGTAGTGCAACATTTGTTGCACTTGTTAGGACAAGGACCGGTTGCATTTGCCAAACTCGATCTGGCCCAACCGACCAACAATTACCAGTTGACGGCGAAACGGCCGAAGCACAGATGATTGTCACACACCGGGGCGCTTTTAAATGCACTCGACTTCAATTCGGAGTTAGTGTAGCCCCCGGGTTATTCCAAAACCTAATGGAGCGGCTCCTACAAGGTCTACCGGGAGTAGTCCCATATTTTGACGATGTACTGGTATCGGCAGAAAACTTGGAAGAATTAGGGGTCAAATTGCGGAAGGTTTTGGGCATTTTCAGGTCTGCGGGGCTTAAGGTTAAACTCAACAAATGCCAGATAGGAGTTGAATCTGTAGAATTCTTGGGTTACCAGATAGATAAGGAAGGCATCCACCCAACGGAGAGCAAAGTGCGAGCCATTAGAAAGGCCCCAACCCCAAAAACAAAACAGAATTACAAGCATTTTTGGGGCTTGTAAATTTCTATGCGGTATTTTTAAAAAATAAGGCAACGGTAGCCGAACCGCTATATAAGCTGCTAGCGAAAAAATCTGTTTGGACTTGGGGCAGGGTTGAGGCTAAGGCATTTGAAGGAGTTAAGAATCTCTTGTCCAGTGATAGCCTTCTGATTCAGTACAATGGGACATTGCCACTAGCACTAGTTTGTGATGCATCACCCTATGGGGTAGGAGCTGTCCTCAGCCACAGGTTACTGAACGGTTCAGAAGCCCCTATCACATATTTTTCCCCCGCGATGTCCGCAGCGGAAAGGAACTATAGCCAACTAGACTGGGAAGCCCTGGCTATAGTTTCTGGGGTTAAAAAATTCCACGAATACCTGTTTGGGCGGCAATTGAAACAGTCACAGACCACAGACCTTTATTGGGACTCTTGGCGGGGGACCGTCCAACACCGGTTGCATTATCACCCAGACTGACCCATTGGACTATTTTCCTGGCAGCAAATTCGTACAAACTGTCTCACCGACCGGGCAAAGATTTGGGACATGCGGACGCTTTAAGTAGATGCCCGTTGCCAGAGACTATCGAAGACCCGACCCCAGGGATGCCCGTCTTGTTAATTGACTCTTTGGACTCTGGCCCAGTCACATCTGCGGAAGTGACTAGGGCATCTTGTAAAGACATTGTCATAAGAACTGTGATCAGTTGGGTGCAGAGGGGATGGCCCACTGCACCGGGGGATCATTTCAAAGAATTTACAAAAAAGCGTTCGGAACTGTCAGTACAAGGGGGTTGTCTGTTATGGGGGGATAGGGTAGTTATTCAGGAGAAATTACGAGGGCATGTGTTGGAACTATTGCATGTGGGCCACCCGGGGATTGTGAGGATGAAGAGCCTAGCGAGAAGTTACGTGTGGTGGCCACAAATGGATAAAGACATTAGCGACCGGGTAGGGAAATGCCAAGTATGTCAAGAATCAAGGCCACTACCCCCAACAGCCCCCATAAGGGATTGGGAGAAACCCCAAGGTCCTTGGTCCAGGATCCATATAGATTTTGCCGGACCGTTCCATGGGCAGACCTTCTTAATTGTGGTAGATGCCTACTCGAAGTGGTTAGAAATTTTAATCATGAAAACCACAACAGCGGAAGCTGTAATCACCATATTGAGGCATCTATTTGTGACACACGGGTTGCCCGACACTCTGGTGTCCGATAATGGCCCACAATTCACGGCCACCCAGTTTGAGGGGTACTTGGCAGAAGAGGGCATCCGACATGTCCTCTCGGCGCCTTTCCACCCGGCGACGAATGGACTTGCAAAACATTTCGTACACAGTGCCAAGGAAGCGCTATCTAGAATTAGCCCAGGAGATTGGCAATCCAAAATTGACACCTTCCTGGCAGTCCAACATAGAACTCCCTGTGTGGCCACCGGCCGCAGCCCATCGGAGTTACTAATGGGTAGAAGACTCCGGTGCCCCCTAGATCGGTTAAACCCAACATACTCCCCTGATGGGTACCAAAACACAAGCGGAAGAACCAGAACAATGACAACAGGTGACCCAGTATGGGCACATAACTATAGTGAGGGCCCAGCGTGGCTAAAGGGAACAATTGTAGGAGTGACGGGCCCAAAGTCATACATAGTGGACATGGGGGATGGCTGAGTGTGGAGACGCCACATAGATCAATTACGAAAAAGAATACAAAACAATCCAGAAACCAAACAGCCAGACCCTGACTACGCAATATTTGAACCAACAGCTAACTCAACCCCGAGGCGATCGGAGGACTTAGCTGAGTCTGAAGAAGTCCAGCAACGCCAACCGGCTCCTCCAGAGGACAGCAGGGACGACTCTGCCAATAATCCAGGGCCAGAGGGCCCAGAGGAGGAGCTGGGAGGAACAAAGAGTCCCTCCGACCAGCTCGACTCCCTCCCAGGGAATGAATTGGGCAGGTCAGAAAGAATTAGGAGACACCCTGTCTACCTGCGTGACTACGTGGAAAAATAACATGCAAATATTATGCAAAAAAACTATGTAAATATGGTACAATGTGTTCTGGGAGGGGAAGAGTGTAATGTATTTGAATTTCAGGAGGGAAATTTGGGCGGGAAATTGCACGTTGCTGATTGGCTGATGCCTCAGCCAAAATACTATTTAAAGAGGGGTTTTGCCTGTTGGTTTTTGCTGGGATCACAATAAACCAAAGAACTGTTGTCACTTGTACCGTCTCCTGCCTCTTCATTGCCCGAACTTAACACTCTTGATAAGTCAGGGGAAAAAAAGACAGAACAGACAAATGAAAAGTTCTTTCCTTAGCAAATTAGATGCAAATATAAGAGGTTGCTTCAGCTGAAGTGTTGTTTCTAAATCCCGAGAGATGGAAGTTGCATTCTGTTCTTCTTTAATAAGTTGAGTTGTGGGTCCCCTTCTGGCTGGAGCATCTGTAGAGAGACCAACTCAAAGGGCAGCAAGGATGAAGCAGCGAAGACCTGCAAAGAAGCTGAAGGAGCTGGAAAGGAAGTCTGGAAACAACATAGCACTGATGATGTTACCTAGTTGGGTCGTGAAACGTCTGCAAGCAAACAACCAAGCTCAGAGGACCCAAGGACCCCATTGTTTGTTTGGCTCAGGTCTGAAAGGATGTTACAAAGAAGAAGGAATCACAGTTCCAGTGTACAGGACAGGGCCTAGCAGATTTAAGTTACTTGGAAGAGAGAATCTGGTTGAATTGGGAAAGGAAGAGCAGCTGGATGGTGGAACCGATGACCCAGAGAAGTGGTGGATCCTTTTTCATCAGATATGGTCTGAACCAGCATTCCTAAACCTGAGCAACTGAAAAAATATGTCGACTGGCTAAGGAATTCTGGGAAATGAAGTTTACTGAAGGCAACTGAAGGCAGGAAAAACCAAAAGTACACATATAGATTGGTGAAACCAGGCTTAATAGCAGTAACTGTCAGAGGGATCTTAGAGTCTTAGTGGACAACCAATTAAATATGAGCCAAGAGGGTGTGATGGCAGCCAAAAAAGCCAATGTGATCCTAAATTGCATTAACAGAGGGATACAATCAAGATGGAGGGAGGTATTCATACCACTCTATAAAGCCTTAGTAAGACCACAGCTGGAGTACTGCATCCAATTTTGGTCACCACACTATCAAACAGATGTTGAGACTCTAGAAAGAGTGCAGAGAAGAGCAACCAGGATGATGAGGGGACTGGAGACTCAAACATATGATGAACTGGGCCTGGCTAGTCTAGTGAAGAGAAGGACCAGGGGAGACATGACAGCAGTCTTCCAATATTTGAGGGGCTGCCACAGGGTGGAGGGGGTCAAGATGCTTTCCAAGGCACCTGAAGGCCAACCAATCAACCAATGGAACAGAAGTTGCCTTCAGAAGTTGTGGGAGCTTCTTCACTGGAAGCTTTCAAGAACAGACTGGACTGCCATCTGTCAGAAACGATGTGGGGTCTGCTTGGGTGGGGGTTGGACTAGATGACCTACAAGGTCCCTTCCAACTCTGTTAATCTGTTACACATCTTCAAGCTGCCAAGGTTGAAAAACACTGGGCTGAACAGAGATATCTGCCAGAGATACTTTAAATCCGAATTTCTGCATTGAGCAGGGGCTGGCCCGCTCAGCCTGGCAGCCCTCAAGAGCCCTTTCTAGCCCCTTAGTTCCCATCTGGATTATAAATAAAACCAGATGGCCAAGGATTTGACCCTTCTCTTCTTTGGTGCATGCCGTGAGTCAAATTGACCATTCCATCCGGCTGTTTCCAACAAAAAGTTGGTCTCATGGGCAATGCATCTGATGACCTCCTGCAGCAGCCGAGGGCAAGCACGCCTGAGGCTCTGCCCACCATAGCTCCCCAAGCTGGGCAATTGGCAGTGCAGGGCAAGGCTGCAAGATGATTCGAGCAAAGGAGCACAGTGCAGGGAAACTCAAGTGGGGTAGGAAAACTGCTACAGGTACTCCTTGATTTATGACCATCATGGAGCCTGCCTGTTACAGTCCTAAGTCATTATGGTTGTAAATTGAGTCACCCTGATTTTACAACCTTTTTTGTGGTTGCTTTTAATAAACATTGTGATCCAATGTGGGCTAGTTCTGCTGAAAATCGGAAGTACTCCTTGACTTACAACAGTTCATTTAGTGATGGTTCAAAGTTTCAACGGCATTGAAAAAAGTGACATATGATCATCCAAGAAGTTTCTAAAAGGATGCAAATGACCAGCTGTCTGCAAGGAATATAAATCCTTCTATTCCCTACCATCCAGTCAGAGCTGAAGAAGCTTTTTGGATAGGAAGCGAAACGTCTTCAAAAGAAAAAAACAAAGTCCAGTTGCCTCCTTAAAAAAGCACCCTTGGGAGAACCCTGACCTGGATGACTGAGAATCTCTACACACTTTTAGCTATACAGTTTGGGATATGCACCCTTTAAATGCGGTGGGAGTAGGAATGGATTTCCAGGGGAAAAAATTGCAGACTACAGGAACCATTTGCACCACTCAGGTGACCCTGAGGACACAGGTAATCCTCCAGGTGCTTCAAGGACCCTCAAAAAGGATGCAAATGAGCAGCTGTCTGCAAGGAGTATAAATCCTTCCCTTCCCCACCATCCTGTCAGAGCTTAAGGAGCTTCTTGGATGAGAAGCAAAACGTCTTCAAATGAAAAAAAACAAGAAAGTCCGAGAATCTCTACATACATCCCCTGTCAACACTGTTACGATGGGAAGCGGAATCCCTCCAAAGACGGTGCAGGAACTCTTTGTCAGATACGAGAAAATTAGCCGTGGTGGGTTTTTGCAAAGCTGAGAGGGGTCTTGATGTACAAAATAATTTAAGTGGTGGTTGGAGGGATTAAAAGAAGAGCCTCCATCATGGGTGGAGAATGAAACTGTGTTAGAGATCTCCAAAGTCTCTTCCCAGTGGCCCACCCTGACCAGATGTGGCTTATAATTAGCACAGCAACAGACCAGCAGCACTCAGGAGAAAAAAGACCCTTCGTTTACACCCTCCCACGAAAAGCAGGACAGCCCGTCCGGCCTCTGGGGCACGTTTCCTGGTGGATGCCGTCCAATGGGCCAGAGACGGCCCCCCTTTGAGATGCTGTCAGGCCAAGTTCACAATCACAACTTTGTCTGTGGTTTAGCAGAGATAATACGCAGCACTATCTTTGTGTCGTGAGCACACATCTCTTCCGTTTCGGTCACCTTCCTCCAGAACCCATTTCCGATATGGCTGCCAAAACCCGCCCTGACCTGCTAGGTTCCCACCAGGACTGCCTTCTTCTCCCACAAAACACCTCAGTTATGGGCTGCATTTTTTTTTTAACAAAGAGAGTAAAAATGCAGCCTGAAATGCTGGTGGGCTACAGTCTCTGAGTTTATCTGCCTGACCCAAGGAACAAGACCGTGGCAGAAGAGGTAGTCCTCAACTTACAACCATTCATTGACCCAAAGGTGCTTTTTCAGGAGGCAACTGGACTTTCTGGTTTTTAGCTATACAATTTGGGATGAATGCCTCGAAATGGGGTGGGAATAGGAATGGATTTCCAGAGGAAAAATTGCAGACTACAGGAACCATTTGCACCACTCAGGTGACCCTGAGGACACAGGTAATCCTCCAGGTGCTTCAAGGACCCTCAAAAAGGATGCAAATGAGCAGCTGTCTGCAAGGAGTATAAATCCTTCCCTTCCCCACCATCCTATCAGAGCTTAAGGAGTTTCTTGGATGAGAAGCAAAACGTCTTCAAATGAAAAAAAACAAGAAAGTCCGAGAATCTCTACATACATCCCCTGTCAACACTGTTACGATGGGAAGCGGAATCCCTCCAAAGACGGTGCAGGAACTCTTTGTCAGATACGAGAAAATTAGCCGTGGTGGGTTTTTGCAAAGCTGAGAGGGGTCTTGATGTACAAAATAATTTAAGTGGTGGTTGGAGGGATTAAAAGAAGAGCCTCCATCATGGGTGGAGAATGAAACTGTGTTAGAGATCTCCAAAGTCTCTTCCCAGTGGCCCACCCTGACCAGATGTGGCTTATAATTAGCACAGCAACAGAGCTGCAGCACTCAGGAGAAAAAAGACCCTTCATTTACACCCTCCCACGAAAAGCAGGACAGCCCGTCCGGCCTCTGGGGCACGTTTCCTGGTGGATGCCGTCCAATGGGCCAGAGACGGCCCCCCTTTGAGATGCTGTCAGGCCAAGTTCACAATCACAACTTTGTCTGTGGTTTAGCAGAGATAATACGCAGCACTATCTTTGTGTCGTGAGCACACATCTCTTCCGTTTCGGTCACCTTCCTCCAGAACCCATTTCCGATATGGCTGCCAAAACCCGCCCTGACCTGCTAGGTTCCCACCAGGACTGCCTCCTTCTCCCACAAAACACCTCAGTTATGGGCTGCATTTTTTTTTTAACAAAGAGAGTAAAAATGCAGCCTGAAATGCTGGTGGGCTACAGTCTCTGAGTTTATCTGCCTGACCCAAGGAACAAGACCGTGGCAGAAGAGGTAGTCCTCAACTTACAACCATTCATTGACCCAAAGGTGCTTTTTCAGGAGGCAACTGGACTTTCTGGTTTTTAGCTATACAATTTGGGATGAATGCCCTCGAAATGGGGTGGGAATAGGAATGGATTTCCAGAGGAAAAATTGCAGACTACAGGAACCATTTGCACCACTCAGGTGATCCTGAGAACACAGGTAAATCTCCAGGTGCTTCAAGGACCCTCTAAAAGGATGCAAAGGACCAGCTGTCTGCAAGGAGTATAAATCCTTCCCTTCCCCACCCTCCTGTCAAAGGTGAAGAAGCTTCTTGGATGAGAAGGGAAATGTTGCCTCCTGAAAAAGCACCTTTGGGACAACGGTGTGGCTCAGGCTGTAAGAAGCCTGTTATTAAAACACAGCTGCCTGCAATTACTGCAGGTTCTAGTCCCACCAGGTCCAAGGTTGACTCAGCCTTCCATCCTTTATAAGGTAGGTAAAATGAGGACCCAGATTGTTGGGGGGGCAATAAGTTGACTTTGTAAATATACAAATAGAATGAGACTATTGCCTTACACACTGTAAGCCGCCCTGAGTCTTCAGAGAAGGGCGGGATATAAATGTAAACAAAAAAAAAACCATGACCTGAAGGACTGAGAATCTCTACAGATTTTTAATCATTCATTGAGTGACGTTTGAAGTTGCAACAACATTGAAAAAAGTCACATGACCATTTTTCAGACTTATGACCATTACAGCATCCCCATGGTCACATAATCAAAATCCAGACACTTTGCAACTAGCATGTATTCATAAAATATTCATAAAAGTCTGTAGAGATTCTCCATCATCCAGGTCATGGTTGTCCCAAAGGTGCTTTTTCAGGAGGCAATTGGACTTCCTTGTTTGTTTTTTTCTTTTGAAGACGTTTTGCTTCTCATCCAAGAAGCTTCTAGTGGAGAATGGAAGGATTGTATATTCCTTGTGGACAGCAGGTCCTTTGCATCCTTTTAGAGCAGCGGTTCTCAACCTGTGGGTCGGGACCCCTTTGGGGGTCGAATGACGATTTGCCAGGGGTTGCCTAAGACCATCGAAAATATGGGAAGTATACTTGCGAGTTGAAGAATCGCGCTCCAATGGTTGACTCCACAAGCCAGCTGCAGGCTCTTCAAATCGCTAGCCGAATTCGGCTTCAGGCGCGATCAATTAAAAAAAGAGAGAAATCTTTGCTTTGATGTCTCCCTCTCAAGCCAGTTGAAATCACTTCCAATCGCTAGCCTAATCTGGCTTCAGGCGCAATAAACTTAATAGAGGAGGAGTCTCCACTTTAATGCCTCCGTCCTCAAGGCAATCGCAAGCAGTTCAGATCGCTAGCCAATATGGCTTCAGGCGCGATAAATTCAAAACGAAAATAATTTTACGGTTGGGGGTTGCCACATCATGGGGAATTGTATTAAAGGGGTCGCAGCACCATAAAGGTTGAGAGCCACTGTTTTAGAGGGTCCTTGGAGGTTAATCTGTGTCCTCAGGGTCACCTTAGTGGTGCTCCTGGTGTGTTCCAAAGAAGACATCTGGTGTCCTAGTGTCTTCAAAAGAAAAAAAGAAGAAATTCCAGTTGCCTCCTGATAAAGCACCCTTGGGATAAATTATTCATGTATTCCTGAGCTTTGTCTGCAGCCGACACTATGCAGGATGGTGGAATAAAAGGAGGGTTCTCCAACAGGATCGTTCCCTTTAGATCAGAAGCAATTTGCCCTTCCATCATAAAACAGGCTTCCTCCAGCCGTCAGGCCAATCCCTCAGCCGCAGCATTGATTGGCCAAGCTGAGCAAAGGTTGAATGTGGAATGTCTGCAGAGCAAAGAGCCACCGTGCTGGTTCGTTTGAAGACCCAGTAGGCAGAGAAGCTCCATCCTTCCAGGCTGAAGGGTGACCTGGACCACTTTCCTGTGAGGCCACCAAAGCGGTCAATTGTGCAGAGAAAAGCCTCGGCTTGGCCAACGCATCTGACTCCTTCTGGAACGCTCCTGGATGGCAGCCAAAGTGTTTTGGCTTCTGAGGGAGTCACCGGGAGGGGGGCAGAATTCTTCTCCGGCGGAGACCGAGCTGCACCTGCTCTTTCAAGAATGCCAAGGCCATCCGAGGAACCAGCCGGCCTTTGTTCCACAGGCCAGCCTGGACTCGGTGGCAGCTCTGTTATTGTTTTTTTTTTTTAAGGGGCTCTTAGAAAAAGTGTCGGGCAACTTGTAAACTGAAAAAGTGTCAACCTTTTCATCTCGTTTTCTTTCATTGGCATTGCTCTCTCACTCTTCTGTCAACAATCCCGTGCAGCAGATCAGACTGAGAGCGATACATTGGGGGGGGAATGTATTTTGCATTTATTGAGGGGGGGCGCAAAGAAACCCTTTCTGATAAGTGCCTTGCAAAAACACAAGGAACGTTCAGTTTGCAATGGTCTGTAAATAAAGAATAAGGAATCCGGATACTCAAGGTTATCAAGAATAGGAATTCAGTTGGAAAATAATTTAGGCGGGGAGGAGGAAGTGGTCCTTATCCCACTTGGAATACTTGCATTCAGTTTGGGTCGCCACGATGTAAAAAAGAAAAAGTGCAGAGAAGAGCAACAAAGATGATTAGGGGACTGGAGGCTAAAACATATGAAGAACGGTTGCAGGAACTAGGTATGTCTAGTTTAATAAAAAGAAGGACTAGGGGAGACATGATAGCAGTGTTCCAATATCTCAGGGGTTGCCACAAAGAAGAGGGAGTCGGGCTGTTCTCCAAAGCACCTGAGGGTAGAACAAGAAGCAATGGGTGGAAACTGATCAAGGAGAGAAGCAACTTAGAACTAAGGAGAAATTTCCTGACAGTGAGAACAATTAATCAGTGGAACAACTTGCCTCCAGAAGTTGTGAATGCTCCAACACTGGAACTTTTTAAGAATAGCCATTTGTCTGAAGTGGTGTAGGGTTTCCTGCCTAAGCAGGGGGTTGGACTAGAAGACCTCCAAGGTCCCTTCCAACTCTGTTATTCTGTTTTCTGTTTTATTTATTTATTTATTTTATTTATTTGTCACAACAGTATATATAAGCATAAGCATGAAAATAACTATATAATATATACATGAGCATAAGTATGTAATAACTATATTAATTGGATATAATGAAAGGAAACAATAGGACAGGAACGGTAGGCACGTTTGTGCTCTTATGCATGCCCCTTATAGACCTCTTAGGAATGGGGTGAGGTCAATAGTAGAGAGTTTTTGGTTAAAGCTTTGGGGATTTTGAGAAGAGACCACAGAGTCAGGTAGTGTGTTCCAAGCATTAATGACTCTGTTACAGAAGTCATATTTTCTGCAATCAAGATTGAAACGGTTAACATTGAGTTTAAATCTATTGTTTGCTCTTATATTGTTATGATTGAAGCTGAAGTAGTCTTCAACAGGAAGGACATTGCAACAGATGATTCTATGAGTTAAACACAGGTCCTGTCGAAGGCGGTGGAGTTCTAAGTTTTCTAAATTCGAGATTTCAAGTCTGGTGGCATAAGGTATTTTGTTGTATTCAGAGGAATGGAGAACTCTTCTTGTAAAATATTTCTGGATACGTTCAATTGTATTGATGTCTGAAATGTGGTGAGCTGTATTCAAGAATTGGTCTAGCAAATGTTTTATAAGCTCTGGTTAGCAGTGTAGTGTTTCTGGAGAAGAAGCTACCTAAGATTAGGTTTACAACTCTTAAAGCCTTTTTTGCGATGTAGTTGCAGTGGGCTTTGGCATTTAGATCTTTGGATATGTAAACTCCAAGGTCTTTAACAGGGTGGGGGTCATCTGTAAGGTAATGTCCATTGAGTTTGTATTTAGTGTTTAGATTCTTTTTTCCAATGTGTACGACAGAGCATTTGCTGGTTGAGATTTGGAGTTGCCAAGTTTTTGACCATTCTGACACAAAGTCAAGGTCTTTTTGAAGGGTAGCTGTATTATTGGTAGTGTTAAATATTTTGACATCGTCAGCAAAGAGAACACAATTACTTGTGATATGGTCACAGAGATCATTAATGTATAATATGAAGAGTGTTGGTCCAAGAACGCTGCCTTGGGGAACACCGCTATTGACAGGAACAGGATTTGATAGGGCACTGCCTATTTTGACTACGTGTTCTCTGTTTGACAGGAACGCTGTTATCCAATTGTGGAGGGGTCGGAGATGCCATAGGATTTTACTTTTAAGAGAAGTTTGTCATGAAAGAGGCTGTGGTGAGACCCCTCCTCAAGAAGCCTTCCCTGGACCCAGCTGTTTTGGATAATTATCGTCCAGTCTCCAACCTTCGCTTTCTGGCGAAGGTTGTAGAGAGTGTGGTGGCATGGCAGCTTCCCCGGTACCTGGATGAAGCTGTCTATCTGGACCTGTTCCAGTCCGGCTTCCGGTCCAGATATAGCACTGAGACGGCTTTGGTCGCGTTGGTGGATGACCTCTGGAGGGCCAGGGATAGGGGTTGTTCCTCTGCCCTGGTCCTGTTAGATCTCTCAGAGGCTTTCGATACCATCGACCATGGTATCCTGCTGCACCGGTTGGAGAGTTTGGGAGTGGGAGGCATCGTTTATCGGTGGTTCTCCTCCTATCTCTCTGACCGGTCGCAGGAGGGCAGAGATCGACTGCGAGGCCCCTCACTTGTGGGGTGCCTCAGGAGTCGATTCTCTCGCCTCTCCTGTTCAACATCTATATGAAGCCGTTGGGCGAGGTCATCAGTGGCTTTGGGGTGAGTTACCAGCTGTACGCTGATGACACTCAGCTGTACTTCTCCACCCTGGGCCACCCCAACGAAGCTGTTGAAGTGCTGTCCCGGTGCCTGGAAGCCGTACGGGTCTGGATGGGGAGAAACAGACTCAGGCTCAATCCATCCAAGACAGAGTGGCTGTGGATGCCGGCACCCCGGTACAGTCAGCTGCAACCGCAGCTGACTGTTGGGGGCGAGTCACTGGCCCCATCAGAAAGGGTGCGCAACTTGGGCGTTCTCCTGGATGACGGCTGTCATTTGAAGATCATTTGGCGGCCGTCTCCAGGAGAGCTTTTTACCAGGTTCGCCTGGTTCGCCAGTTGCGCCCCTTTCTTGACCGGGATGCCTTATGCACGGTCACTCATGCTCTAGTCACTTCCCGTCTGGATTATTGTAATGCTCTCTACATGGGGCTCCCCCTGAAGTGCATTCGGAGGCTTCAGTTAGTCCAGAATGCAGAATGCAGAATGGTGATTGAGGGAGCCACACGCTGCTCCCGGGTAACACCGCTCCTGCGCATTTGCACTGACTACCTGTGGTCTTTCGGGTGCTCTTCAAGGTGTTGGTTACCACCTTTAAAGCGCTCCATGGCTTAGGGCCCGGGTACTTACGGGACCGCCTGCTGTTACCCTATGCCTCCCACCGACCTGTACGCTCACACAGAGAGGGCCTTCTCAGGGTGCCGTCCGCCAAGCAATGTCGGCTGGTGGCCCCCAGGGGAAGGGCCTTCTCTGTAGGAGCACCTACCCTCTGGAACGAACTTCCCCCTGACCTTCGGACCTTTCGCCGTGAATTGAAAACGTACTTGTTCATCCAAGCGGGACTGGCTTAATTTTTAATTTTTAACTTTTAATTTTTAAATTCTGAAATTTGAATTTTAATAATTTTAAATTGGGGTACTGTGTTTTATTGGGGTCAATTTGACGGTTTTACATGTAAACTTTTAAATTTTTTGGCAATTATATAATGTTATTTTAATTTGTTGTTTTAATATTGTATATTGTATATTTTTAATTTGGCTGTACACCACCCTGAGTCCTTCGGGAGAAGGGCGGTATAAAAGTCTAAATAATAAATAAATAAATAAATAAATAAATGTACCACTGAGTCAAAGCTTTACAGAAGTCTATGTAAATTGCATCTATTGTTTTGCCTTGATCAAGATTTGTAGTCCATATGTTTTTGCAGTGAAGAAGTTGTAAGTTACATGATAATTTTTTTCTGAAACCAGATTGTTTATTAAAGAGTAGATTGATTGTTTCTAGGTGGAGGGTAATAGATTGGTTGATGATAGATTCCATAACTTTACAGGTGACACAGCATAGAGAGATGGGTCTGTAATTTTCAGCTAAGCTGGGGTCTCCTTTTTTGAAGACAGGGATGACCATGGCTAGTGACCAAAGTTTGGGACGGGAACTAGTCCAAAGATTATGCTTAGGGGTTCTGCTATATTAGTGGAAAGCTTTTTTAAGAAGTATGCACATAGTGTATGCACATAGTGATCACAGAAAAGGAAGTGCAGGACCTATTTCACAGACAAAAGCCAGGAAAAGCGCCAGGCCCAGACAAGATAACTCCTTCTTGCTTAAAAGTCTGTGCTGACCAATTGGCCCCCATCTTCACCCATATTTTCAATAAATCACTAGAGATGTGCTATGTTCCTTCTTGCTTCAAACGCTCTACCATCATCCCAGTGCCGAAGAAGCCCACCATCAAGGAACTAAATGACTACAGACCAGTTGCTCTAACATCTGTAGTCATGAAAACCTTTGAAAGGCTAGTGCTTTCCTACCTGAAAACCATCACGAATCCGCTTTTAGACCCCTTGCAATTTGCATACCGAGCAAATAGATCAACAGATGATGCTGTTAATATGGCTCTGCACTACATCCTACAACATCTTGAGTCTCCAAAGACCTATGCAAGGGTCCTTTTTGTAGACTTTAGTTCAGCATTCAATACCATCATTCCAGACATTCTTCTAACTAAGCTAAACCAGCTACAGGTACCGGAACAGACTTGTAAGTGGATCACAAGCTTCCTAACAAACAGGAAGCAGCAGGTGAAGCTAAGCAAGATCACATCAAATACCTGTACAATTAGCACAGGGCCCCCAAGGCTGTGTGCTCTCCACTTCTCTTCTCTCTGTATACCAATGACTGCATCTCCAATGATCCATTTGTTAAGCTACTGAAGTCCGCAGATGACACAACAGTGATTGGTCTCATTCGAGACAATGACGAATCCGCATATAGACGAGAGGTCGAACGACTAGCCTTGTGGTGCAACCAAAACAATCTGGAACTGAACACACTCAAAACCGTAGAAATGGTGGTAGATTTTAGGAAAAGCCCCTCCATACTTCCACCTCTCACAATACTTGACAACACAGTATCAACAGTAGAAACCTTCAAATTTCTGGGTTCTATCATATCGCAAGATCTCAAATGGACAGCTAACATCAAAACATCATTAAAAAAGGACAACAAAGAATGTTCTTTCTGCGCCAACTCAGTAAGCTCAAACTGCCCAAGGAGCTGCTGATCCAGTTCTACAGAGGAATTATTGAGTCTGTCATTTGCACCTCTATAACTGTCTGGTTCGGTTCTGCAACCCAACAAGAAAAACACAGACTTCAGAGGATAATTAGAACTGCAGAAAAAATAATTGCTACCAACTTGCCTTCCATTGAGGACCTGTATACTGCACGAATCAAGAAGAGAGCCGTGAAAATATTTGCAGATCCCTCGCATCCTGGACATAAACTGTTTCAACTCCTACCCTCAAAACGACGCTATAGAGCACTGCACACCAGAACAACTAGACACAAGAACAGTTTTTTCCCGAAGGCCATCACTCTGCTAAACAAATAATTCCCTCAACACTGTCAGACTATTTACTGAATCTGCACTACTATTAATCGTTTCATAGTTCCCATCACCAATCTCTTTCCACTTATGACTGTATGACTATAACTTGTTGCTGGCAATCCTTATGATTTATATTGATATATTGATCATCAATTGTGTTGTAAATGTTGTATCTTGATGAACGTATCTTTTCTTTTATGTACACTGAGAGCATATGCACCAAGACAAATTCCTTGTGTGTCCAATCACACTTGGCCAATAAAATTCTATTCTATTCTATTCTATTCTAGTCCATCAGGTCCTACAGATAGGGATGGTTTCAATTTGTGAAGAGCTTTTTCAACATTTTCTTCAGTAAAATCTATATGTGTTAGGTTGTTGTTGGTGCGGTTGGGGAATGTTGGGTATGAGCCATTACTGTTAACAAAGACTGAGCCGAAGAATGGGTTAAAAAGGTTTGCTTTAACTGTTTCATCATTATTTTCTTTGCCGTTAGATTCTTTTAGTGGTGGGATGGATCTCAAGTCATTAAGTTTGTTGTTCACAAAATTATAAAAAGCACAATTGGAATTTGTGTGCAGAAGGTCTTCTTCTTGCTTGGTATGGTACTTTGTGCATTCAATTTTTATTTGGTTGCATATATCTCTGTAGCGGTTTTTGAACTTAGCTACATGTCCCTTTTTGTTTTTTCTCCAAAGGGATTTTTTTTGGGGGATTGAAGCTTTTTTATTGATATGGGTAATTTGTTTTTTCTGATTTTGGTGATGGTTTGTGGTACGTAGAGTTTAATGACTCTATTGACTTCGAGTAGGAAAACTCTGTAGTGGTCTTCAACAGTGATACAGGTTGATAATAGATTTTGCCAGTCAAGAAATGTGAGGTAGGTGTTTATAAGATCATAGTTGGCTTTTTTGAAATTGTAGTTTGGAATACTATTATTATGATGATTTTTGTAAGGGTGTATATTGAGACAAAAGTCTATCATGCTGTGGTCACTGTTGAAAAAGGGTTATTTTATTTGTAGTGCATAAATTGAGTTTGAGTTGTTGCAGAAGATGAGGTCAAGGCAGTTGTTGAGTCTTGTATTGTTAGTTACTAGTTGTTCAAGACCTAGATTTGTAACAGCGTTGTATAGGGTAGTATGGATGGGTTCAGTTGTACATTCGTTAGTTATTCAGTTAATAAGAGGTATATTGAGGTCACCCAGGAAGATGAGAGGATATGGGCAAGAGGTAGCCCAAGTTTAATCTTTAAAAAACTTGTGATAGATTAAGACAGAGGAATTCACTCTTAATATGATTTTCCAAATACAGTAGCTGTATCTTGTCAGCAACATTAACCACAAGGACATCAGCAACAGCATAAGTTTCTCACCTGGGGGGGAGGGGTGTCCAGATAGCCGGTTGACCAGCATCCAAAGATGGCTTTCAAAAACTTGGCTAAAAAACAAGTTATAGGGCTTCCCATGACACGCTCTTCTCCAGGACTTGAGAAGGGTTTGCCAGCATAAATATTCTGCCTTGGGTGTGACTCTGCTCTTACCCTTTCAGTGTGTGACAAGGGAAACCCATGGGTGGATTCTTTGACCCTGGCCAAACATTAGCAGCTGGAGGAAGAAATGACCCCACCGATGGGTCTCCCCAAAGTGGGATGGAAGAGAGGCGAGATGAAATGGGGGTGCTTGGAATTTCATGAAGTCATCCAATAAATCTCTCTCTCTCTCACACACACACACACACACACACACACACACTCAGAATAATGATAGACTTATGTACCGCTTTACAGTGATTTACAGCTCTCTCTAAGCGGTTTACAGAGTCAGCATATTGCCCCAACAATAACAGAAGAACAGAGTTAGAAGGGACCTTCAAGAGGCAACTGGACATTCCGGTTTTTCTGTGAAGACATTTTGCTTCTCATCCAAGAAGCTTCTTCAGCTCTGACTGGATGGTCAGATTCTTCCATTCCCCACTATCCTGTCAGAGCTGAAGAAGCTTCTTGGATGAGAAGCGAAACATCTTCAAAGAAAAACCAAGGAGGTCCAGTTGCCTCTTGAAAAAGCACCTTTGGGACAGCCATGACCTGGATGGCTGAGAATCTCCATAGACAGAACGGTCGATGGTGACTTGAAGCCCCCTCCTCTCTTGTGGGCTGGGTGAGGCAGAAGCGATGTTGCAGCCCCAGGGCAGGGCACATTATTCCAGAGTTGGGGACTGGGGGTGGGGGGTGAGAAGAAAGGAGCCCACCAATTGTCCCCGTTATCTGAGGCTCCCAAATTAGCGATTGTTAAAATAGCTCATCCGCAGGATTTTACAATGGTCATCCTTGCTTGCTTCCTGTCCTTCAACCTTTGCTCTGCACGTATTTTCACCAGTCCTTTTAAGCATCAGCCTCCATCGCCTCGCCTCCCCTTCCTCTCCCTCTTCCCTACCGACCTAAGCGGGGCTGGAGTTTGGGGAAGAAAACCTCTGAGACCACTCAGTGTCAAAAAAGGGACAGGGCTATTTTGGGGAGGGGGGGGGTTAGACAAATATTGTCTTTTTCCTTTGGGACCTAGCCAACTCCTGGTGGGGGTGTTTGATGTCTCCCCAAATTAGGATGAAAAACTTCCATCAGCTCTTTGCACACAACAGGTAAATTCTTGACCTATAACTGAGCCCATAATTATAGTCATTAGGTGTGTCATCACATAATCGCACCGGATTTTACAACCTTTGTTGTGACAGTTTTTAAGTGAACTCCTTCGCTATGGGGCATTTTTTTGCCAGGAACCAAAAGTACAGGGAGTCCGCAAGTTACAACAGTTCGTTTAGTGACTGTTAAAGTTACAATGGCACTGAAAAATGCGACTTATGATTGTTTTTCACACCTATGACCTTTGCAGCATCTCCATAATCATGTGACCAAAATTCAAATGCTTGGCAACGGATTCATATTTATGATGGTCGCAGCGTCCTAGGGGTTCCCCTTCTGCGACCTTTTGACAAGCAGCATCAATGTCCATGGGGTTCTGCAAATGGCTGTAAATGCTGGCCAGCAGCCAAACTCTCAAAATGTGGTTACGTTTTGTGTAAGTGGGCTGGCTGTCAGAACTTTGAATACGGGTGGTAAATTCAGGGTCTCTTGTCACTTCAAATAGTCACTAATTGATCCGCTATAACTGGAGAACTACCTGTTTGACTCACCCTACTTTGACTTTTCATGTCAGAATACATGGGTTCACACAGCCTGCTAAGCCTTCAACCCTTGTTAACAAAACACCAGTGACTGTGTTCACACAATCTTGATTTGCTGAATGAGACTGCCCACAAGCACTTGGGCCTTCAAGGCTTCCAGACTAGACCACAGCTGTCACTGAAGGGTATTTGGAAGTTCCAGCTGGTGCCAAAGGCCATGGCGTGGCAAGTTCAGGGTGCCAAGGTGCTGCAATGTGACACCACTGCTCCACCAGCTGCCTGGCTTCTGGTTCCATTTCAGGGGCAACTGAAATGATGACATTGACCAGGGACTGGATTACTTATGGGACCCTTTCTTCCTGTTTATTTGGGCGAATCTAGCAGGATAGGTATGCTCCGGGTGCCATCACTAAAGAGACCCAGCTTGAAGAGCCAAGAAGAAGAGCCTTTTCCATTGTGGTGCCCAATTTTGGAACTTTATCTTTTTTTTTTTTATTTCTTTTTGTCACAACAGTATACACAAACAATTGTCATAGATACAACAACATATTTTGAAGAAAATATACATATATGTATAAAAATATGCATCAACTATATCAATTTGATATGATGAAGGGAACAATAGGCACTTTTGTGCTCTTATGCACGCTCCTTATCTTTCAGAGGTCAGGTTATTTTTATTTTCCAAAGCAGCAGAAGGCAAAATGAGAAATAATGGGTGGAAACTAATCAAGGAGAGAAGCTACCTGGAATTAAGGAGAAACTTCCTAACAGTGAAGACAATTAAGCAGTGGAACAAGTTGCTTTCAAATGTTGGAGGTGCTCCATCACTGAAGTCTTTTAAGAAGAGACTGGAGAGTCACTTGTCTAAAATAGTACTTGAGCAGTGGGTTTCTACTAGAAGACCTCCAAGATCCTTTCCACCTCTATTCTATTCTAAGTTTCTAAGGTTGGCCCCAACCTCACTGGCTTTTCACAAGGCCTTGAAAACTTGTTTTTTTAATGGGGATTGTCTATGATTCCTGGCTCTGTGGGCTTGATGCTTTGTGTTAAATGTGTTTTTATCTCCTGTATTGTAAGCTGCCCAGTCATGTAAATAAGAAGGGTGGCCATATAAAAGGAAGGAAGGAAGGAAGGAAGGAAGGAAGGAAGGAAGGAAGGAAGGAAGGAAGGAAGGAAGGAAAGAAGGAAAGAAAGAAGGAAAGAAAGAAAGAAAGAAAGAAACCCCCAGGCTTTTGCACTGAGCATGCAATAACCCACGGAAGGGAGAGAGGGAGGGAGGAAGGAAGGAAGAAAGGAAAGAAAGAAAGAAAGAATGGAGGACAGGCCCAACTGACTAGATTCTTCTGGGTTAAAGTAATACCCTAGTTCCCACAACATACAGAGAAAATTCTACCACAAAGAAACCAAGAACCATCCAACCCCATCTCAGCATAGCTGAGTTTGTTATATGAATTCATCTTCATTGGCTTCTTCTGTCTTAATTCATGCTGATCATCCGGTTTGGGGTTTAGTGTGTGCTGTGAATGCCAACACAAAATGACACACTTCCAGGCTGTTCTGGGGACTGACCTGACCCCCAAAAAGAGAGGAGTCAGATCGTGAGGCTGGAGAAGTTAGTTGCCCTGAGAAATATAAAAACGGACTCATGTGAGATGCATAGTTTATTTGGAGTTCAGAGAAAGCAAAACTGAAATCAGGGCTGTGCTAGGAAGACACGCTGCTCTGTGCTGATTTCAGCCACTTCTCCAAAAGACAGGAAAACGGAAATGCCATTCTTGTAAAAATACATATGTAAACAGTGTGAGGACCTAGCAGCCTGGATGGCTCAGATTCGATGCAGGGAGGGGGAGCCTGAAAAAGATGGCGGCCACAATTACCTTCCCTTGTGCCCCAAAAGGTTTTGACTGAACATGAGGAACCTGCCAGCCCAGACAGCTCTGCACTCAAGCAAAATGCTGCAAGTAGCCTGGCTTTTGAGGAGAAGAGCAACTTCTTGAGGAGATTAACAATGAATGGCTGCAGGTTTTAGGTTTGGCTAGTCTAGAGAAAAGAAGGACTTGGGATGATATGATAGCAGTCTTCCAGTAGACTCTTTTCCCAAGCTGCTAGTCCTGCTGGTTTTTCTAAGCCAGGGGTGTCAAACTCAAGGCCCAGGGGTGCTTAGTTCCGGCCTGTGGGGCCACCCTGGAAACAGCAAAGGACTGACCTGCAGTGCCCCTGCCAGTGAAAACGGAGCTGGGGGGGGCGTGGGCTGAGTGGCAGAGTGCTTGGGCCACCACAGGCACCCCTGATATGAGTGATGTCGAGCTGGCCACGCCCCCCTCCGGCCCCCCAAGGTCAAACACAACTGTTCTGTCCCTCCACCTCAGTCCGAGAGGCACGAGAAATGACTCAATTAGCCGGCAATTGAGTCCACGGCAGCTATCAGCTCTGGCAGCAACCCAGCGAGCGTCTGCCAAGGTTTTTCTGTTATCTTTCTTGATTCCGGCGTGTCAACCAGGAAGCCAGGAATAGACAGCACTTCAGCTCAAGTTCTCTCCAGGCAATTGGATTTGTTTGTCACGAAGCAGTATGGCAGCCCCTCCTGCTTTTATACCCTGTGGGGTGTGGCTCTGTGACTCAGCACTTTCTAGGCCTTCCCCACCTCTGCTTCTGTTGTTCCCGCTTCTCTTGTCTACGAAACCTGGGATCTAACCAGGACTGATTGTCCTCAGCTGGATCTGGAAGCGTTTCCTGGGCGGGGGGGGGGAGATTCAGGAGACGGAGGCCTCATCACCTCTTCCACCTGGCCTGCCTCTGGCTCCTGGAGCTGAGCCAGGGAAGCCGGCCCTGCAGAAGGGAGCCCTGATGGCCCTTCCCCCTCACTCTCTGAGTTACTCTCTGGCAGGGGGCCAGGCCCGGGGGGGAGGGCTGGAGCCACAACAACAACCCTGATGCAGCCCTCAATGAAATCGAGTTTGACACCCCTGTTCTAAGCCAAACTAGACAAGCCCTTCTATTGTCTTCAAGGACAGTCTCATACCAAGGGGTTTTACAGTGGTCTAGGTAAGATTCTCACTTAGCAACAAGTGTTCCAATGCTGCAGAATCAGCTGGGTTCACCCAACGCTTGCACCCAGGCTCATATGCGGCTGGCAGCTGGAGGCCTCTGGGTCTTCTGAGGCCATCATAATAAGAGAAGAAATCCACTGCCTGTTCAGGAAATGCAACTTTTGGTCACCGTGGTGATGAACCAGGTTTTGCCTTAAGCCCATGGTGCGAATTCTGACTGTTTGTGTGTGAATGGGAGGGGGGAGATAGAAATGTGGCTGCAGCTACCCAAAGGCGGAGATGCAACCAGTGTGGGATGTACAACATCACATCTGGCTTTCTTGCAACAGCTCTCTCTGCTCCCAACTGGCCGCTTAATGGATACCAGCCTGCAGCCCCCCAGTCTCTGGGGTCCCCATCTCCACTCCCCCAAGCAAAAGAAGAACCGGATGTTGACTTGATCCTCGGCTGCACACTATGACGAACTCCAGTGAACGCCCCCCTCACCCTTTCTTTTCCAAATGCAGCCACAAATCTTTTTTCAATTAAGGAGTTTGGAGCAAGCAGGTTCCCACAGTGCCTTGGGGGGGGGGGCAGCACGGCCACCGCCTGGGATTTCTCTGGCCGGAGCAGATGGGCTGGGGGGGGGGAGGGGGCTCCAGCAGGGGTACCAATACCCAGGATCTCTTTCACTGGAAGCTAGGAATGGGATGGACTCTCCCGAGAAAGGGAAGCCCTGAAGGAAGATGGGGGAGCCAGGAAAGCTGCAACCCGTCCCACCCACAATTCAGAGGAGCAGAATTGTCCCACGGCTATTTAGTATGGAATGGAATGGAATGAGAGGGGAGGGGAGGGGAGGGGAGAAGAGAGATTGTGGAAATAGACTAGACTAGACTAGAATAGAATAGACTAGAATAGAATAGAAGCTGGAAGGGACCTTGGAGGTCTTCTAGTCCAGCCCCCTGTTCAAGCAGGAGAACCTGAAGCATTTCAGACACGTGACTGTCTTTAGTCCCTTCTTAAAAACTTCCAGTGATGGAAGGCCCACGATTTCTGGAGGCAAGCTGTCTAGGTGTGTAGTCCTCGAGTTATGGCCACAACTGAGCCAAAAGTGAGACATTTGTTAAGTGAGTTTCCCCCCATTTTGTGACCTTTCTTGCCACTGTTGTTAAATGAATCATCGCTGTTGTTAAGTTAGTAAATGGTTGTTAGGTGAATCTGGCTTTCCCATCGAGTTGGCTTGTCAGAAGGTTGGAAAAGGTGACGTGACCCCAGAACTCTGCAACGGTCATAAATAGGAGTCAGTTGCCAAGCGTCTGAATTTTGACCACGTGACCATGGAGAGGCTGCAAAGGTCATAAGTGTAAAAAATGGTCCTACGGGACTTTTTCAGTGCCGTTGTAACTTTGAATAGTCACTAAATGAACAGTTGTAAGTCAAGAACTACCTGTACTATTGAATTCTGCTTCCATCTTTTCTCCCAGCCCTCCAACTGGGTGCTTGGCTTAAAAAGGTTTGGCAGACGCTGCTCCAGGCGAGATTCCCTTCCAAGCCCTCCTTCTTGGGCGTTGGAAGGGAATCTCGCCTGGAGCAGCCCTGCCTTTGGCCAGGTGTCTGACCCCACACCCCACACCCCTCGGCCTTGTGCCTGCCTGGTTGTGTGTCTGCTTTTCTCGGCATGTGTGTTAGGGACTTAGCATGCCTGCAATCTTGCTCCTTGCTTGTCCCAAGTTGGACAGCAGCCAAGGAAGACAACTGTAGAAACTCAATCTGGTTGAAAGAATCCCACAAATCTCTGTCCAATACAAAAAAAGAAAAAAGAAAGGAAGGCAGAAAAAGAGAGAGAAAGAAAGAAGAGGGAGAGAGAGAGAGAGAGAGAGAGAGAGAGAGAGAGAGAGAGAAAGAAAGAAAGAAAGAAAGAAAGAAAGAAAGAAAGAAAGAAAGAAAGAAAGAAAGAAAGAAAAGGCAGCTTTAGCAGTCGGGCAGATGGCAAATGCAGCCGGAAGAGGTCTGATCAAGGCAGCATGGCTGGGAGACCCCAACTCACAGCCGGCTGTGGCATCTTGATCCCCTCTGACCTTTTTCGACCTTCAGGCAGCCGTCCCCAGAGTTTCCATGTCTCCGGTTTGCCATTCAAGATTTATTTCTTAATTTGACCGACCACCAGGATCAAAAGGCTCAGGTGACTCACAATACACAATGTTGAAAGTCACACAGTACAACGTATGCAGTAGAAAGTTAAAAATGACTAATGATAAAAATCAAAACGGTAGCTCCTCTCCCTGAGGAAATATACCAAGGACACCCCTGTTCAAGCTGAGGAGAGACCCCCATTTGGCCTTTTACAAGGCCAGCAAATGATAGCAGTCTTCCAATATTTGAGGGGCTGCCCCAAAGTAGAGGGCGGGGGTCAACCTATTCTCCCAAGCACCAGAGGGCAGGGCAAGAAACAATGGCTGGAAACTAATCAAGGAGAGAAGCAACCTGCAGTTATGGAGAAATTTCCTGACAGTGAGTACAATTAACCAGTGGAACAGCTTGCCTCAAGAAATTGTGGGTGCTCCACCTCCTGGAGATTTTAAGAAGAGACTGGACGGCCATCCAGAATGATATGGGGTCTCCTGCTTGAGCAGGGGGCGGGACTAGAAGACATCCATGGCCTCTTCCAGCTCTATTACAATTGATTGAAATAAAAAGTTATGAACAACGTTTGAGGTCCATGGATACCTTAAAGGATAAAAGATGTTACAAAAAGCTGTTGAGTGAGGTTATTGATCTGGAATCACAAGAAATTTATTTTTCGGGACTTTTAAGTCCGGCTACGGGAGAAAAATTGGGGATTTCAAAGACCCCCGTTTGTTTTCTGGGCACTCTCCTCCATCCCCACGAAATAATCTGTTGGGACTGAGATAGCAGTGGGGTGGGGTGGGGACTCAACTTTCCGGCTTGGTTCTGTTTGGGCAAGGAATATGGGACTAATGGATCTGCTGACCTTTTGGCTAACAGGACAAAGAAGCAAAAATGTCTTTATGTCTCCAGGTTCAGTAACAGTAACAGAGTTGGAAGGGACCTTGGAGGTCATCTAGTCCAACTCCCTGCTCACGCAGGAGACCTGTACTTGGGATTCGAACCGCCAAACTGCTGACTTTTCTGATAGGCAAGCTCAGTGCCTTAGCCATTGTGCCACCAAATTGAACTTCTACCAGAGTAGCTACAATCTCATCATTAAATAAACTGATCTCTGTGTTGCAGCTCCTCCATGGGGTGGGGTGGGGCAGACCATGTGGTCTGTATATCCTTTGAGCATTCAAAAGCCTCCTTCCCTCCCTCCCTCTTTCAAATATCCAGTCTAAACTAGAGCAATGTTTTAAGACAGGGTTAAATTTGACATGGTTGCAAAATACTCAATCAGAATAGAGTTGGAAGGGACCTCAGAGGTCTTCTAGTCCAACCCCCTGCTCAAGCCTATATATCATTTCAGATAGGTGGCTGTCCAGTCTCTTCTTAAAAGCCTCCAGTGATGTAGCACCACAACTTCTGTTCCACTGGTTAATTGTTTTCACCCTAAGGAAGTTTCCCCTTAATTCTAGGTTGCTTCTCTCCTTGATTAGTTTCCATCCATGGTTTCTTATCCTGCCTTCTGGTGCTTTGGAGAATAATTTGACCCCTTTCTTCTTTGTGGCGGCCCCTTAAATACTGGAATCCTGCTATCATGTCCCCCCCCCCAGGCCTTCTTTTCTCTAGATGAGCCAAACTCAAATCCTGTAACTGTTCTTCATATCTTTTAGTCTCCAGGCCTTTGATCATCTTAGCTGCTCTTCTTTGCACTTTTTCCAAAGTCTTCCAAAATCTTTTTTATAACGTGGTGACCAAAACTGGATACTGGTTTAGAGATCGAAGGTGATTGAAGATGCATGAGAAAAATAGCCAAAATAATCCACCTCGATTTTTGCTTACTATCAAAGGGAACAGACAGAAATTCTGGGGGTGACTCTGGGGATGTTGCCAGGCATGAACCTCCCTGCCAAGCATTCCCCTCCTCTTTCGCCCCAGCCAAAGACCACACTCCCTGGTTACCAAAGTCTTCCTCTTAAATGAACAGACCTAAGATTGGTAGGAATTTATGTCTGTTAAGTTGACTTGGCAAGAGTTTTTGAAGTGCAAATTAGAGAAGAGGGAGTCAAGCTATTCTCCAAAACACCTGAGGGCAGGACAAGAAGCAATGGGTGGAAATTAACCAGGGAGAGAAGCAACTTAGAACTAAGGAGAATTTTCCTGGCAGAACAGTAAAATAACTTGCCTCCAGAAGTTGTGAATGCTCTAACACTGGAAGTTTTTAAGAAGAGGTTGGATAACCATTTGCCTGAAGTGGTGGAGGGTTTCCTGTCTAAGCAGGGGGTTGGATTAGAAGACCTCCAAGGTCCCTTCCAACTCTGTTATTCTAGTTACCGACTGCAAATGCAGAGGGTGCATAAAAGCCATGCGTTCTTTTTAAAACTGCATCTGAAACTCAAGGCAGTATTCTGCAGGGGACGGATCTGAATCTCACTTTGGAGAGTGACACTTTAAGAAGGATTCGGAGATGGTAGGAGATGGTTTGAGAAGAGCCACGGGAGGATGAAGGAGCTGGAAAGTGAGCTCTTGGAAGGCAGCCTGGAGGACTTGGGTGTGTGTGAATAACTCCAACACCCTGAGATCCTGCCTGCTTTCTGTTGTTCCACCAGGTCCAGCTCGGCTTCCAGGTCAGCCCTCCTAAAGGAGAGCAACCCAGAGGACAGACGGAAGTGTTGATTCAGCTGCGCAGTTGCAGCTTTCCAAAGTACTGCTCTGTGTTTGTGTGTGTGTGTGTGTGTGTGTGTATGCATTTCCTAAGGTGCCTGGGAACGGAAATGATGTTTTTCAACAGATCTTGATGGCTCCAGCCAGCCACCTCTTCAAGACGATAAGTAGAACTCTGGCCCTGTTTCTCTCTCAGCCAGAAGAAACACGCTCTGTGCAAAGGCTGCTCCGTCTCTTTGAAATCAGGGAGAGGTCCTGCTTTAAAGATTCGGCTCAGCCAGCCCAGCCCAGCCGGCATGGCCCGGCCCAGGAAAGCCACCAGATAGCCATTGGCATCAGCCATGGCTGGCTTTCTTCCCAAAGGAAAAACTCAGGATAGGAGGAAAAGAAAGATCGCCCTGCTGGGAATTCTGGCCTCCAAACAAAGCTTGGGGGGAGTTTGGGGGGGAGGGAGCCAATAATGAGTTTTTCCAGCAGTCTATAATTAAGGGGAAAGGTGTTTTGGGTATGGGGTTGAGAGGGCAGATGGTGGTGGCTGGGAGGCTAAATGTCAAACCCAGGTTAACCAAACACAATTGGGGCATTCAGGGAATTTTGGTGACTTGCTCTGCTTAATGGGATGGCCTGGGTCTCACAACCCGCTTCAAAAGGCTCTGTGTACACAGCACAGAAGCACAAATAAAGGAGAATATTTGTAGCACAGGGTTGACCTGAAGGGTTGCTGGAGCTCTCTGAGCTAGCTTGTTTTCTTGCAGAGGATTCATGACCCAAACTAGGTAACATCATCAGGGCTGGAAACACAAACTCTCCAACCCACCTTAGCCTCGTCTGGTGTGTAAAATTGACACAGCCAGGATTAACATTGTGGGTTTTCTTCTCCAGAGAAATCCTAAAAATGCTTTTTTCCTCCCAAAAGTAACTGAAATTTCTTCCCCCCCCCACTTTGAAAAGTTTTGCTTCTCATCCAAGAAACTTCTTTAGTTTTGACTTCTTAACTTCTTCTAAATTCTGGCACTACTTTAAATTCAATTAGTATTGAAGAAGCTTCCTGGATGAGAAGTGAAACTTTTTCAAAGGGCAAGCCAAGAAAGTCCAGCTGCCTTTTTTGGGGGGGTGGGGGGGAGGGAAAAAAGCACCGTTGGAATAACCTTGTTCTGGATAATTGAGAATCTCCATAGACATTACTCCAGAAAAGCATGTTTGACTGCAATTCAGATTAACAGATTAATAGAGTTGGAAGCTACCTTATATGTCATCTAGTCCAACATCCTGCCCAAATGGGAGACCCTACCCCATTTCTGACAGATAGCAGTCCAGTCTCTTCTTGAAAGCTTCCAGGGATGAAGCTCCCACAACTTCTGATGGCAACTTCTGTTCCATGGGTTGATTGCTCTCACTGTCAGGAAATTTCTCCTTATTTCCAGGTTGAATCTCTCCTTGTTCAGTTTCCATCCCTTATTCCTTGTCTAGCTTTCAGGTGCTTTGGAGAATAGCTTGACCCCCTCCTCTCTGTGGCAGCCCCTCAAATATTGGAAGATGCTATCCCGTCTCCCCTGGTCCTTCTCTTCACTAAACTAGCCAGGCCTAGTTCCTGCAACCATTGATCGTACGTTTGAGCCTCCAGTCCCCTAATCAACCTGGCTGCTCTTCTCTGCACTTTTTCTAGAGTCTCAACCTCTTTTTATAGTGTGGTGACCCAAACTGGATGCAGCATTCCAGCTGGTAGGACATTTATCCCTCAAACCAGCTGTGAGTTGCTGTTGGCACTCTGCAGAGAGAAAGAGAAATTTGCTTATAAAATATGTGCTATGTAGTTTTGGGGCAAAGAAAATGCCCTCAGGTGGCCTTGGCATCTGGCCCACCCTAAAATATCCCAAGCAGGTTAAACAGTATAAAGAAATCATAAACTAATGTAGCTAAAGGTGCCAATTTAAAGCAGCATAATCAAGCAATGGTCAAGCAACTGGAGCCTGTAAAATCTACGGCCTGCCTGGATTAAAGACACATCATATTAGGGACTTAAAGCTTGGGTAAGTCTAGTCTGATGAAAAGAAGGACCAGGGGTGACATGATAGCAATGTTCCCATATCTCAGGGGCTGCCACAAAGAAGGCGGGATGTGTGTGTGTCAACCTATTCTTCAAAGCACCTGAGGGCAGGGCAAGAAGCAATGGGTGTGAAGGGACATAGTGATATATATCAATCTAACCTTTCCTATTTGCTTCTGTCGAGAATTGCTTGTGCTATAGGAATTATTTGTTAGGAATTAATTCTGTAAACCTTGCTTGTTAAGAATTGTATCCTTTGCTATCTGATTTCTTGTTTCTGTTCTTGCACAGGGCTACAAGGAATGCTCTGTAAGATAACAAAAAACATGGACAAAGCATAGACAAAAAATGCTCCCAGGATAAGGGGGGTATATGGACAAGGCATTGTCTACGTTGGGTACCGAACTTTGTCTCTGATTGGCTAAATGAGTGTATAAGATCCTAGATAAACTTTACCTAGGTGTGGCTTTTCTCTTTGCATATTTGTTGTCTATATGCGTATGGAATAAGTTCACCACAGCTTAAAAATAAATTAAAAATAAAAGCTGTTATTTTCCAAGCCTCTTCCTGAGTCTCATTTTTGGCATTCTGGTGACTCAAGTGCAGTTTTTGGACCTTACAGGTGGAAACTAATCAAGGAGAGAAGCAACCTAGAACTAAGGAGAAATTTCCTGACAGTGAGAACAATTAACCAGTGGAACAACTTGCCTCCAGAAGTTGTGAATGCTCCAACACTGGAAGTTTTTAAGAAGAGATTGGACAACCATTTGTCTGAAATGGTATAGGGCTTCCTGCTTAAGCAGGGGGTTGGACTAGAAGACCTCCAAGGTCCCTTCCAACTCTATGCTTCTATTCTATTTAATTTAAAGTGCTGCCCTATATAACAGGTTTCTCTACTAGCTTTCCTTTCCAGAGGATGATGGAATGGGTGGCCCAAGCGTGGGATGCATTTGCATAGCCTGAAGCCCCTGAAACAAGACAAGGTTTCCTTCTGAATCCTATCCATTAGCCTATCCATTTCCCCACAATCTGATATTTTTTAATCTGTAGGAATGTCCTCATTTTTCCAATATTGTGCAAATACAATTCTTGCTGCTATCAACATGTAATATTACATATACAACCCCTTTATCATATTTTTCTGGTAGTATATCTATCAAAAATATTTCTGGCTTTTAATCTGTATGTTGCTTTGCCGTTTTCTCTAACCATGTTTATATTTTCATCCAGTATTTTTTTGCCTTTGGACATGTACACCACATATGATAGTATGAGCCCGGTATCTGATTACATTTCCAACATTTGGCGGACATGTTTTTAAACATCTTTGCTAGCCTTGCTGGTAGCAAATGGTTCTTATGGTTCCAGAGAAAGCACATCTGGCAGTAAAAACCAAGCAGCAGTGGCTAAGACGCTGAGCTTGTCGATCAAAAGGTTGGCAGTTCAGCGGTTCGAATCCCTAGTGCCACATAACAGGGTGAGCTCCCATTACTTGTCCCAGCTTCTGCCTACCTAACAGTTCGAAAGCAGGTAAAAAATGCAAGTAGAAAAATAGGGACCACCTTTGGTGGGAAGGTAACAGCGTTCCGTGCACCTTTGGCATTTAGTCATGCCAGAGATGTCTTCGGACAGCACTGGCTCTTCGGCTTTGAAATGGAAATCAGCACTGCCCCCCTAGAGTCGGGAATGACTAGCACATATATGTGAGGGGAACCTTTACCTTTACCTTAACATTTCTAAGCAACATTTCTTAACCTTTACCTTTACCTTAACATGGACTGAAAGGTTGCCCTGTGGATACTTAGAAGCTTAATCCATTCCCACATCTACTTGGTTTCCTCAGGACCCAGAAAAGGAAGGAAGGAAGGAAGGAAGGAAGGAAGGAAGGAAGGAAGGAAGGAAGGAAGGAAGGAAGGAAGGAAGGGCAGGCATCTGGAGAAAACTTCCCCAGTAATGTTTTCTCAGATATGGGTCATGAAAGAGGCTTCTAGAAGGATGGCAAGACATGCCATAGGAAACAGAAAGAGGTGTTTCAATCATAGTCAGTCCAAAAACACCCCAAAATGAAATTCAGTGAAAGCAGAAGTCCATTTTTTTTAGAAGAAGAAAATATATATTTTTTTTGGTATTTGTCAGTATTGGTTATCCATGGATGTTGAGTCTTTCATATTTGGCAGATGCCACAAAAGTTAATTTTTACCTATGCTTGGCATGATATAAAGCCATTTAACATCTGGCACTATTTGATAGATATTGTGCAGGAGAATTCAAGCTGGCGATAACTGGCAATATTTGACCGTGGACAATTTAAAAGATTCCAGGTCCAGCCCTTGCCAAGCAACCGAACCAATCCAACCAGCATGCCTCAAAGGATTAACTTTTTAAATATCACCATCAAAATAGGAGTTTAAATCTTAGTCCTATTTTCCCTTCTATTTGTTTTCAAATTCCCCAGCTTAATTTAAATCCATTGCAAATACTGGTTGGCTTTTAGTCAGAGAGGCGACATTGCTGACCTGCCCTGGTTCATCCTTGTTTGTTTCCTTTTGAAAGACAGTTGAGGTTTCCTCTTGGCTTGCTAAAGAGGAATAACAGCCAGAAACCTTGTTTGGACCTGTGAGAGATGCTGATGTGGGTGTGAGGCTGCATTAGACCTAAAAGGAATTTCCTGCAGCGATGAAGTCACCAAGTTTCTCCCTTCTCTTGGTTGTGATACCAAAACCTTCAAAGCAACTTTTAATATTTGCTCCCTGAGTGAAAGAGCTCACGAGCGCTGAGAGAAGTGAAAAGGTAATAAATAAAATTCTGCTCTGAATAATCTGAAAATAGTTCCTCCCGGTTTTCTTTTCCCCAACACAGGAAGTCCTCGAATTATGACAACAACTGAACCCAACATTTATGCTGCTGAGCGAGATGTTTGTTAAGCGAGTTTTGTTCCATTTTATGACCTTCCTGGCCATGGTTGTTAAATGAATCATAGCAATTAAGTTAGTCACATGGTTATTACGTGAATCTGGCTTCCCCATTGACTTTGCTTGCTGGAAAGTCGCAAAAGAGGATCGCATGACCCCAGGACCCTGCAAACGTCATAAATGTGAGTCATGTTGCCAAGCATCTGAATTTTGATCACGTGACCCTGGAGATGCTGCAACGGACATAAGTGTGAAAAAAGGTCATGTCACTTTTTTTATTGACGTTGTAACTTTGAACAGTCACTAAATGAGTTGTTGTAATCTCCCCTCCCTTCTCTTCCCTGCAGAACTGAGGGCATCCCTTTTTCCAGGCCACAACCCAGCCTGGTCCTTTGCCCAGCCTAAGAAAAGGTGCCCCTCTCGAAGTCGTGGTGCCAGGAATGCAGCCAGGTTAAAAGAAGAGAAGGAACAGGGGAGATATGACAGCAATGAGAAGAGCAACCAGGATGATGAGGGGACTGGAGGCTGAAACATACGACGAAGGGTTGCAGGAACTGGGTCTGGCGAGTCTAGTGAAGAGAAAAGGACCAAGGGAGACAGGATAGAGTCTTCCAATATTGGAGGGGCTGCCACAGAGAGGAGGGGGTCAAATGGTTTTCCAAGGCACCTGAAGGCCAGACAAGGAATAATGGATGGAAACTGAACAAGGAGAGATTCATCCTGGAAAGAAAGATAAATTTTCTGACAGTGAGAACAATCCAGCCATGGAACAGAAGCTGCCTTCAGAAGTTGTGGGAGCTTCATCTCTAGAGGCTTTCAAGAAGAGACTAGACTGTCATCTGTCAGAAATGGTGTAGGGTCTCCTGCTTGGCTGGGGGGTTGGACTAGATGACCTACAAGGTTCCTTCTAGCCAACTCTGTTAATGAACTTCTCCATCTTGTCGGCTGCACTTCCCTGCAGCCCATTTCAACCAAATACCTGAAAGGAATAGAAACATGGGGAGGGGGAGACATTGTCCCCCTCCCCCTTGGAGGGCATCAGCTGTTCCCCCATTCCCACCCTGTGAAGGACAAAGGAGGCAACACTTGTGCCCAGCAATGTCTGGAAAAAAAGTAAAAATAGCCACCATTGTAACTTCAATCAACTTTCAAGGAGACACTTGTTTGCAATTGTGCTCACATGCAGAGCTGGTGTGGAAGGGGAGATTCTTAGCTTAAGGGGTGTGTGTGTGTGTGTTGATATCCGAAGGGAATGTATCTTTTGCTTTATCAGAAATACCTTGCGCTGGCCAGAAGGAATTTCATCTGAAGGCAAAATCTTGCTGTAATTTAAAAACCACTAAGATGTTTAAAGATGTGAAACTCTTAAAAAGGCCAACTTAATATTTGCATTAGCTTGTTGGAAGTTTAAAACCAATTGCTCTACTACATTTTTTTTTAATGGATAGCTTTTCTGTTTCCTGAAGTTTGAAAGACTTCAGGAAACTTCCAAGCTAAAACGTATCCGATAGCTTCTGCAAATAATATGAAATTCGCCATATAAATTTGTTAGGAATAACTGAGTTGGAGGGGACCTTGGAGGTCTTCTAGTCCGACCCCCTGCTCAAGCAGGAAACAAATGGCTTTCCAATCTCTTCTTAAAAACCTCCAGTGACAGAGAACCACAACTTCTGCCAGGAAATTTCTCCTTATTTATAAGTTGGTTCTCTCCTTGATTAGTTTCCAAGATCCACTGCTTCTTGATTTAGTCTATATGAGTCTTTGGTTATCAAATGGATTGATTCAATTTAATTTCTGAATGAATTGGGAAGGGGAGGCGGACATTTTGGAGTGTCAATCAAATCACTTTGGAATTCACCCATCCCTTGTGACATCTCAATCATAATCTGTTATTTCAACACGTTTCTCAGAGTTGCTTTGGATAGAGGGATGGGCGGCACATCGATTTAATTGAATAAATTTAATCCAAGAAATAAATAAACTCTTGCAATCCAAAAAAATTGAAATTCGGATTTCTAAATCCGACTTGCCAAACCTTGTTGGAGGACAATCTGAACCAGGAGGCTGGGATAGAGTTTTTCAGGAGAATCGGTTTGGTATCAGATTAATTTGATGGAACAGCTGGCCTCCAGAAATCATGGCTGTTCCATCACTGGAGGTTTTTAAGAAGAGACTAGAGACAGTCACTTGTCTGAGATGGTATAGGTTCTCCTGCTTGAGCAGGGGGCTGGACTAGAAGACCTCCAAGGTCCCTTCCAGCTCCTATTCTGTTCTGTTCTGCTCCTATTCTACTCCTATTCTACTCCATTCTATTCTATTCTCATTCCATTCACTATTCCCTCCCATCCCATCCCATCCCATCCCATCCCATCCCTTCCTTCATTCTATTCTATTCTATTCTATTCTATTCTATTCTATTCTATTCTATTCTATTCCATTCTATTCTATTCCACTCCACTCCACTCCACTCCACTCCACTCCACTCCACTCTCCTCTACTAATTTCTCTGTCCTGTGTAGAAGAAAACAAGAGGCCTGGACTTTGAACTTAACCCCTGTGACAAATGTCCCGTGCTAGATGAACAGATGGAATGAATTGTTCAAAGAGAGAAAAGCCAGCCATCTCCCTGGCCTTCTTTCATCACCTGATCCAGCCTTTTGACAAGCAGTTGGCCTGTGCGCATTTAGGAAAGAATGCCAGGCCTGCCAGGAGCCCTGGGGCTTATCTAGAATAAATCATGCACAACCAACCTGATCTCCTTTGTTCATGGAGCGACCAGCTCCATTTGCTACAGGAATGTGGTGGTTGATGGGACACGGGGCGGCTGGACTTCAGCAAAGCATCCAAGAAAGTCTCCCATGACATAATAAGACAGAAGATGGCAAATGATGCCTGTTGCTAGGAGGTCCGTATGAGATGGAAACAGAGCTGGCGGAAGAACCATTCCCACCAAAGGCCCTTCTGTGAGTCTGCAACACGCTCAGAAGCAAGTGCAGAGAGGCACTCCCCTCCCCCCCCAGTTTTTAATTTTATATCATTGATACATATCAATGTGTGAATACCTGGAATACATTTTGACACAAATAAGCATAATATTATTACTCATAATTATTACATTTCATTTTCATTGTTTCATATTTCTAGACCTCCCTCTTATTATTACATATATCTTGTTAGATTAATATATAGTATATATATACTATTATTCCCCTCTTATTTCTATCTCTATTTTACTTCTTTTTCCCATGTCACGGTAATATTCAAAGATGTTTCTTTTCTATCTTATTCTATCTTCCCTTATTTAGCTCTTCACATCTATTTATATTAAAGTTTCATCCTTCATTCTTTCATTGTTCCATGTTTCAATGTACACTTCTAGTACCCATCATAATCATTTAAACATATAGAGTAAATCTATTCATGTTCTTTCCAATCATCCAATCCGTGTGATTCTACTATTAATACACGTGCTTACATTATCTAATCACCCATTGTTTAATATTATCATTATTATTATTATAATATCATCATATTATCATTATCACTTCTAAACATAATATATTTATGCATGTTTAATAATATCATGATTCAATCTCTAATTTTCCAATTAATGTTTAATTCTTATTCATAATTCCCATATTTCACACTTCATATCTATTTATATTAAAATATTATCCTAATGTCTGTCACACTAATACAAAATAATTATCCAGTCCATATAGTTCTAATATTAATACACATGTTTTTGTTAAAATATGTTCATGGAGGATCTTTTTTTCAGAGAGGCCCTGCACTATTCAACTTATTTACAGGCAAGTCCTCGAATTAGGATCACAATTGAGCCTGGGACTACAGTTGTAAGTCATGCTGGTTGTTGAGCAGGTCATCATGTAACCAAGCGGATTTTTTTAATATATATACACACACACACACACACACACACACACACACACACATACATGCAGTGGTCATTAAGTGAATCACCATGATTGTTAGGAGAACTTATTATCCACAATGGGTGTGGTGTTTGTTTGTTTTTTTGCTGAAAATCAAAAGTCAACCCTGGTTTCTAGCAGAAAACCATTGTAAATCGGGGTCATGTGATCCTGCAAATGGCTGTAAATGGGGGTCAGTGGCCAAGGCCCCCAAAATGCAATCACATGTGAGACCCTGGCACTTTGAATCCAGGATATAAGTACCTTCTTTTGGGTCCATCATTCACTTTGAACGATTGCTAAGTGACTGATTATAAATTGAGTATCCCAAAGGTGCTTTTTCAAGAGGCAACTGGACTTCCTTGTTTTTTCTTTGAAGACTTTCGCTTATATGTGTGCTAGTCATTCCTGACTCTAGAGGGCGGTGCTCATCTCCATTTCAAAGCCGAAGAGCCAGCGCTGTCTGAAGATGTCTCCGTGGTCATGTGGCCGGCATGATTAAACGCCAAAGGTGCATGGAACGCTGTTCCCTTCCCACCAAAGGTGGTCCATGTTTTTCTCCTTGCATTTCTTGCATGCTTTCGAACTGCTAGGTTGGCAGAAGCTGGGACAAGTAACGGGAGTGTTATGTTCGGGCAATGAAGAGGCAGGAGACGATACAAGTGACAACAGCTCTTTGGTTTATTGTGATCCCAGCAAAACCCAACAGGCAAAACCCCTCTTTAAATAGTATTTTGGCTGAGGCATCAGCCAATCAGCAACATGCAATTTCCCGCCCAAATTTCCCTCCTGAAATTCAAATACATTACACTCCTCCCCTCCCAGAACACATTGTACCATATTTACATAGTTTTTTGCATAACATTTGCATGTTATTTTTCCACATAGTCACGCAGGTAGACAGGGCGTCTCCTAACTCTTTCTGACCTGCGCAATTCATTCCCTGGGAGTGAGTCGAGCTGGTCAGAGGGACTGTTTGTTCCTCCCAGCTCCTCCTCTGGGCCATCCGGCCCTGGATTATTGGCAGAGTCGTCCCTGCTGTCCTAGCCCATACCCCATAGGGTGATGCATCACAAACTAGTACTAATGGCAACGTCCCATTGTACTGTATTAGAAGGCTATCGCTAGATAAGAGATTCTTAACGCCTTCAAATGCCTTAGCCTCAACCCTGCCCCAAGTCCAAACAGATTTTTTCGCTAGCAGTTTATGTAGCGGTTCGGCTACCGTTGCCTTATTTTTTAAAAATACTGCATAGAAGTTTACAAGCCCCAAAAATGCTTGTAATTCTGTTTTGTTTTTTGGGGTTGGGGCCTTTCTAATGGCTCGCACTTTGCTCTCAGTTGGGTGGATGCCTTCCTTATCTATCCGGTAACCCAAGAATTCTACAGATTCAACTCCTATCTGGCATTTGTTGAGTTTAACCTTAAGCCCCGCAGACCTGAAAATGCCCAAGACCTTCCGTAATTTGACCCCTAATTCTTCCAAGTTTTCTGCTGATACCAGTACATCGTCGAAATATGGAACTACTCCTGGTAGACCTTGTAGGAGTCGTTCCATTAGGTTTTGGAATAACCCGGGGGCTACACTAACTCTGAACTGAAGTCGAGTGCATTTAAAAGCGCCCCGATGTGTGACAATCGTCTGCGCTTCGGCCGTTTCACCGTCAACTGGTAATTGTTGGTAGGCTTGGGCCAGATCGAGTTTGGCAAAAACCTGTCCTTGTCCTAACGAGTGCAACAGATGTTGCACTACAGGAACGGGGTAAGCACTCTTTTGCAATGCTTTGTTAAGCGTTGCCTTATAGTCAGCGCAAATCCGGACTGATCCGTCCGGTTTGACTGGGGTCACTATTGGTGTCTCCCATTTTGCATGGTCGACGGGGACTAGTATTCCCTGGCTTACTAATTTGTCTAGTTCCCTGTCAATCTTGGGTTTTAGGGCGAACGGGACCCTCCTAGCTTTTAATCTAATGGGAGCCACCTGGGGGTCCAAATTGAATGAAATGGGGGTCCCCACGTACTTGCCCAGGCAGTCTTGGAAAACGTCCTCGAACTCTCTCAACAATTCGTCCTTTAGGTTGACTCCGCTTCTGTGAACCCCGGTTACTTCCATGCCCAAGGCTCTGAACCAGTCCAGACCTAGCAAACTGGGCAGGTTTCCATCTACGATGGTGATCGGCAGGGTTTTCTTGAATTGTCCATATTTCACTCTGACGAACGTGACCCCTCGAACAGGGATCCGGTTCCCCTGCTAGTCTTGCACTCTCAGCTTTTGGGGTTGCAGCTGGCGTTTCACGACGTCTGGTAGGTCCCTTGCGATTGTGTCCCAAGACGTAATCGTGATTGATGAGCCGGTATCCACCTCCATTTTACACGGCACTCCTTCGATGTGTGTCTTGGTGAATATTTTCTTCTCTAGCCGTGTCGATGCGTGGCCCACTCTCACAGTGGTCTGATTCAACTTCGCACCCTTTTTGAACTGACCAATCCCTGGCCGCTTCGCAGATCCGGCGTCCTGTTGATTGGCCGGTTTGAATTTTGGGCGGGAAGGTTGAGAGGCTCGGCAGGCCTGAGCTATGTGTCCTTTCTTTTCACATCGCCGACAAATTGCGTCTTTGAACCTGCAATTCTGTTGTTGGTGTTGGCCTCCGCAACTCACGCACTCGTCCCGGTCACCTCTCTCCGGCCTCCCAGTGTGGAAGACCTCTTCCTCTTCTTCACCGTCCGATTCGGCCTGGATTTCTTCACTGTGGACTGGCGTTGCTTTTCCATTTGGTGTGTTCGGCTTTTGTAAGGTTTCCGCCGCTTTGGTGGACATCTCGTGTGCCCTGACCTCATCCAGGGCTATCACCAGGGTTAGGTTGCTTTTCGACAGCAGCCGCCTCTGTAGTCGGATGTCCCTGACCCCACAAATGAGTTGTTCTAATAAAGAGTCCTCCAAGTCTCTATACTCACAGTGGTTTGCGGCTTTCCTTAATGCGGCCATGTACACGCTTATCAATTCGCCCTCTCGCTGAACTCTTTGCCTCAACTCGAACCGTTGTACAAACTTCGATGGCACCGGCGCGTAGTGTGCTCGTAGCATCGTCTGTAGCGTTTGCCATGGCACCGACTGTACCGGCGTTGGTTCCGACAGCGATTCGGTGGCATCGAAGACTTCTGGCCCACAGTGGCTCAGGAAGTAGGCTCGCTTCCAATTATCCGATACTCCTTGCAGTTCGTTAGCTTCGAGGAAACACTCGAAGCGAGCCATGTATGACCCCCATTTCTCCTTGGCTGGGTCGAATGGCGCTGGCAGCGTATAGCTAGACATTGCTATGTATCCGCCCTTGATACTGGCTGGGTTTGAAGTTACGTTGCTCCTTCAACTCTTTTCCTAAGTCTCACTGCCTTCAATATCCCACCTTCATCACCAATGTTATGTTCGGGCAATGAAGAGGCAGGAGACGATACAAGTGACAACAGCTCTTTGGTTTATTGTGATCCCAGCAAAACCCAACAGGCAAAACCCCTCTTCAAATAGTATTTTGGCTGAGGCATCAGCCAATCAGCAACGTGCAATTTCCCGCCCAAATTTCCCTCCTGAAATTCAAATACATTACAGGGAGCTCACCCTGTTACGCAGCACAAGGAATTTGAACCACTGAACTGCCGATCTCTCGATCGACAAGCTCAGCATCTTACCACTGAGCCATCACGTCCCTGACTTCAATAACCCTCTAAAAGAATGCAAATTTGGGAATAATTTCCCAAATTATTCTCCAAAGCACCAGAAGGCAAGACATGGAAACTCATCAAGGAGATAAGCAACCTGGAATTAAGGAAAAACTTCCTAACAGGGAGGACAATTAACCAGTGGAACAGCTTCCCTTCAGAAGTTGTGGGTGCTTCATCACTGGAGGTTTTTAAGAAGAGACTGGACAGCCACCTGTCTGAAATGGTATAGGGTCTCCTGCTTGGACTACAAGACGTCCAAGGTCCCTTCCAACTTTATTCTGATCGAACTGGAGTTGGGGCACTGGCTTTGTTGAGAGACACAATAACCATCTTGCTCTCCCCATGTGGGCTTTCCTGGAGAAGATGGGCCAGAGGGTGCCAAAGACAGAGGCAGGACATAAAGGATTTAAAGTACAGGATTCTGCTGGGACGTCATGAAGAATTCCCAGATGATGAAAGATGGCAGCAACAGCCTTAGGAGACGTTGAATCCTCTTTTGCTGGAAGTTCTCAAGTGAGAGGCTGCTTTAGTGGTGGTGAGCTGGGGGTCAGCTGGATGATCTTCAAGGCCCCTTCCAACCTTTCTCTGTCTGTAAGGGCAAAGCCACCCTCGGTTGCTGCCCTGGCAGTACTGGCACCAGGCAGGCCATCTCCCTCATTCTGGCCACGCTGCCAAGCTTTTCCTTCCCCCCTCCAGTTTGAAATGTCGCTTTCTTTGAAGTCCCTCTTCCCTCCTATCCCAGGCCAGCAAGAAGGCTCATGTCTGGAGAGCCAACCACCGCTCAGATTTATTTGAATTTATATTCTGGAAACTCAGAGACCTGCTTTCTACAAACCCATCCCGCCCAACCCCCTGGTTCCCATCCGCACCGGCTCTGGAGGCTCAAGTCCCCTATCACGCCTCTGACAGCCAACAGATTTCCTCCTCCATTGGGCTATCAGCATTTGGAGCCTTCCTGAAAAACATCTGGTCACAATGGAGGCTCCTCTCTGGTCAAGGAAGGAATTTCAGGGGTAGAGATAGGCTGCTTCCTGGAGTGATTCCAGGACCACAGAAAGGAGGGAGAAGAAGCACCCCAACCAGGCAGAAGAGACAGCTCTGAATCGCAGCTCAAGTAAAAAGCCACCATTGGCCAGGTTCACCTGCCTCACCATCATGGTTTAATACCCCATCAGGGGAAGCATTTTCAGGCTTAGTTGGGTGTGAGAATGCCAGCTCTCTCCATCTAATGATGGATTACATCCCAGAGTTCTAAAAGAGCTGGCAGATGTCATCTCAGAACTCAAAAATCCTGCAACACCGGGGAACTACCTCAGGACTGGAAAAGAGCTGATGTGGTTCCTATCTTCAAAAAAGATAAAAAAAAGAAACAGACCCAGGAAACTACAGACCACTCAGCCTAACATCAATACCCGGGAAGATACTGGAAAAGATAATAAAAAAACAGATCTGCCAACACCAAAAAACTAGCAGTCAGCATGGGTTTGTTAAAAACAGATCATGCCAAACCAATCTTATTTCATTCTTCAACATAGTGACTAAATTAGTAGACCAGTGAAATACTCTCGACATAATATACTTAGACTTCAGCAAGGCATTTGACAAACTAGATCACAACCTACTTCTTCGTAAGCTAGAAAAAAGTGGGATAGATAGTTTCACCACCAGATGGATTCGCAACCGGCTGACAAACTGTACTCAACGAGTAGTCCTTAATGGGTCTAAGTCTACATGGAAAGAAGTAAGCAGTGGGTTACCACAAGGTTCCGTCTTAGGCCCAATACTCTTCAATATTTTCATAAACGACTTAGATGAGGGAATAGAAGGAGAACTCACCAAATTTGCAGATGATACTAAGCTGGCAGGAATAGCTAACACTCTAAAAGATAGGCTCAAGATCCAAATGGATCTTGACAGACTTGAACCCTGGGCCCTATCTAACAAAATGAAATTCAATGTAGAGAAAGAAGTCTTACACTTAGGTAAGAAAAACCAAAAGCACACATATAAACTGGGGGAAACCAGGCTTAATAGCAGTGACTGTGAGAGGGATTTTTTTTATTTTTATTATTATTTTATTTGCATTTATATCCTGCCCTTCTCCGAAGACTCAGGGTGGCTTACACTATGTCAAGCAATAGTCTTCATCCATTTGTATATTATATACAAAGTCAACTTATTGCCCCCAACAATCTGGGTCCTCATTTTACCTACCTTATAAAGGATGGAAGGCTGAGTCAACCTTGGGCCTGGTGAGGCTTGAACCTGCAGTAATTGCAAGCAAGCTGCTGTTAATAACAGACTGCATTAGTCTGTTGAGCCACCAGAGGCCCCTAAATTTTGGAGTCTTAGAGAACAATCAGCTAAATATGAGCCAGCAGTGTGCAGCCGCAGCTACAAAAGCCAATGCAATCCTAAATTACATTAACAGAGAGAGAGAGAGAGAGAGAGAGAGAGAGAGAGAGAGAGAGAGAGAGACAGAGACAGAGACAGAGACAGAGACAGAGAGCTCTAACACTTAGAGTTATATATGCTTCACAGTGCTTTACAGCCCTCTCTAAGCAGTTTACAGCCTCTTGCCTCCAAAAATCTGGGTCCTTGTTTTACTGACTTTGGAAGGATAGAAAGGCTGAGTCAATCTTGATCTGGTCAGTATTGAATTCCTGGCATTCAGCAGAATTAGCCTGCAATGCTGCATTCTAACCACGCAAAAATGTTGGAAATTGTGGGCATGTGACTGTGGGAAGCTGAAAATGGCCATCAATGCTATCAGTTGCCAAATCACGTGGCTGCAGTAGTGGGGGCAGACTGTTGGAACTTCAAATCTGGGTTCTAAGTACCGTTTTCAGGGTCTCTTGTAACTTCAAACTGTCACTAAGTGGCCAGTTGTAAATCAAGGACTACTTGAAATGGTATGGTGAAACCAGGTTTAATAGCAATAACTGTGAGGGGGATCTTGGAGTCCTAGTGGACAACCAATTAAATATAAGCCAACAGTGTGTGGCGACAGCCAAAAAAGCTAACGCAATCCTAAACTGCATTAACAGAGAGACACAATCAAGATCAAGTGAGGTACTACTACCACTTTATAAAGCCTTAGTAAGACCACACCTAGAGTACTGCATCTGGTTTTGGTCACCACACTATAAAAAAGATGTTGAGACTCTAGAAAGAATGCAGAGAAGAGCAATCAGGATGATTAGGGGATTGGAGGTTAAAACATACGATGAACGATTGCAGGCCAAGCCTGGCTAGTCTAGTGAAGAGAAGGACCAGGGGAGACAGGATAGCAGCCTTCCAGTATTTGAGGGGATGCTACATAGAGGAGGGGATCAAGCTGTTTTCCAAAGCACCTGAAGGCCAGACAAGGAACAATGGATGGAAACTGAACAAGGAGAGATTCAACCTGAAAATGAGGAATTTTCTGAGAACAATCAAACCAACGGAACAGAAGTTGCCATCAGAAGTTGTGGGAGCTTCATCCCTGGAAGCTTTCAAGAAGAGATTGAACTGCCATTTGTCAGAAATGGCGTAGGGTCTCCTGCTTGGGTGAGGGGTTGGACTAGATGACCTACAAGTTCCCTTCCAACTCTGTTAATCAGAAAAAAAATTGGAAGGGGCTTGGGGGAGGGGGCATTTCTCAAAGCTGGGAGGTCAATGCTTTGCAGAACTGGCGATTGTACCAAAACAATGAAATGACCCTCATTGTTTTCATTTAAACAAAAAAGCTTCCTTCTCACTTGGGTTCGAGGCAGGTTTCAGGGTCTGTCAGGGGCAAAGGAATATGTCGGCTGTTCTTATCTTCAGGGATTCTGTCTTTGGCTGTTGTGTGAATCAACCATCACAGGAAAAACTGAGGGTTTGCCTATTTCATGAGGCACAGCACATCGCATCTTCACTGTTCAGTGGGTTGAGCAATGGGCACGTTGATTGCCCCCCCCCCACACACACACTTGGTGGTGCAGATGAAGAGGCTCAGAATTTTGCCAGACTGGTTGGGAATGATGGGCGTTGTAGTCCTCCCTCTTCCCACCTGGAAGGGGCCAAATCATCCTAAAACCTGTAAAATGCCAGCTAGCAACCTCTTCATTTTCTCTTCCTGGAGGCATCTGGGCATCTTTTCAGGCAAAGGAACCATTGCCAGGAGAACTGGAAGAGGATTATGAGGGTGGGCATAGGATTGAGTTGTGACCTCTCTTCCATGCAGTCTCTTTCCTCTCACACGGGAGGGGAACGGAGGCGTTGAACGCAGACCCTATTCTGAGGATGCTGAGCCATCATCCCAGCAACCTTAGCCACTTCAGCAAATCTCCCTCCAGGCTAAAAGGACTCTACTCCACAGGCACCAAGCCCTGGCCCAAGTAAACCCTTGTCCAGCCAGGGGAGTCTTCTGCCAACTCAGTGAAGGGGGAAAGGCTCCAGTGCCCCCCACACAGCAGGAAGGGCAGAGGTGTGCCCCCAACATGCAAGGGTTTGGGCCTTCTCCCCCATTTGGGGGCAGGCAGGAAACTGCCCTGGCAAACGTGCTGTTTGCATGGGAGGGCAGTGCCCCTCGACCTTGGCTGTGCCACCTTGACTCTTGGCTTCAAAAATCCTCATTGCTCTTTTTGCAGCTGCGGGCGCAGGCCTGCAATTTACACATTTATTTCTGGTGAGCGGCAGGGCCGCCTGGGAGCTGCTGCCAAACACCCATCCTGTTGGGGTTTAGTGCTCAGGGCAGCCTTTGGAGTGATTCAGGTCGTCAAGAGGCTGACACCAGTCCTGGCTTCCGCTCCGCCTTCGCCACCCCTTGCCAACTCAGCCCCGGGGCTATCCCAGCGCGTGTTGAGACTCCCAATGGAGCTGCTGAAGCCCGGCAGGTGCCCGGGGTGCCACCTGTTTACTCATTCTCACTCCAGGAACGCAGCGCCTCCAGCCACAACTTGGAAGCACCTTGGTGGGAACCTTGCTCTCGCTCGGGTTCCACACTGCTGCCGGGATAAGTCTGGGCAGATTCTGCTCGGAGAGAATATTTGCCCTCCAGAAGCCTAATGGGCTTGCAAGCAAGGCTCTGCAGAGAGAAAGAGAGAGGGGGGCTGATCCAGGGAGCCCCACCTGGCCAGGACCCAAGCAACCTTTGTGGAGTCCATGTTTGGAGTCTGGGGGCTGGGGACGATGGGAGAGGGAAGCAGACAGGGCCACAACGAGGGAACGGAGGCCGTTTGAGATCGGCCAATTCAGCAGCACATGGGAAACTGAGGCACAAACCCTGGTTTCCAGCCTCTATCTGGGTGGCCCTTTTGCTTTTCCCATGTCCCTTCCCTCTCCTACATTCAGGAATATTAAAACTGGCCACCCAGGACTCTCAGGGTGGATTGAAAGCCAGGCAGCCTCCTGTGGGGCCAAAGGATTAGGAAGGTGATGCCAGGTTTTGACTGGGCATTTCAGGGCACAGGCAGAGTCCATGGTATGCTCTGGGCCCCAGATCAGCCTCAAACCCCAGATTCCTTTATAGGCCCAGCATTTTATCGGAGGAGCAAATAGAGACTGGAGTAATCGCAGATTGTCCAGGAGGGCACATGAGAAAAGTTCAAATTCAGTTGTGGAAGCCCTGGGTTTCCCCAGTTAGGCTAAACAGAGCAATGCCAAACAATTATATGGGTCCCTGACTTGGGCACTGCATGTTACATGCACACAGCAGTGAATCTGGATTTAGTGTGTTGTGTGAATGACGAGTCGAAAAAGCACAGACGTACATTTCTGGAAGTCATGGTCCGAGCCAGTGGTGGGTTTCAATTTTTTTTACCACCGGTTCTGTGGGTGTGGCTTGGTGGGTGTGGCTTGGTGGGCGTGGCAGGGGAAGGATACTGTAAATTTTCCATTCCTTCTCAATCAGCTGGGACTTGGGAGGCAGAGAATAGATGGGACGGGGCCAGTCAGAATTTTTACTACCGGTTTTCTGAACTACTCAAAATTTCCGCTACCGGTTCTCCAGAACTGGTCAGAACCTACTGAAACCCACCTCTGGTCCGAGCCTTCTGGAGGAGGCTGTGGGAGGAAGACATGAAGAGTCTGGCCTTGCCCAGTGAAGGCCTTGAACGAGACTGGCAGAGGGGCCTTTTCCTCCCAAAGTGGACCCTGATGCAGTTCCACCGCAAAGCAGAACGTAAGGAATTCAGGAGCATCATTCAGAACATGGCGGAAATGGCCTGGGTGCCAACCACACAAATGCACAATGCCCTTTTGGGGTGTGCCAGGCAAAGGGACTCGCCCTTCATCTAAGATTTTATTGATTTTCTGTTGTTTACATTTTGTTAATGCTTAATAAACATTGTGTTGCCTGGGTTATTTAATTTGCTTAACACTACAGATTACATTCTTAATCTTTTTTCTAACCACTGGTTGGAATATAAAGTCCATGTTTGATAATATTCTGTGTCTTCTTTCTGTTTAATCTTCAGTGTAAGTCTGTTCATTTCTGCCCAATCCAGCATCTTCCTCTTGGTCTTGCGGTGTTTCTTCATTTTTCCAATATTGTGCAAATATAACCCTCGCTGTTGTTAAGACATGCAATATTAAATAGATACTTTGCTTATCAAGTTTTTCTTGATAAGTTATCCTTTGCACCTCTCTTGTCTTCTGAGATGCTCTACGCAGAACATCTGCTTAGGACGTGGCCTTCCTGAGCAACTTGAAGGACGTTGAGATGTCATGAAGTTGGTTGAGTTGCTGAGAAGGGTTGCTTGGTTTCCCTTCCATCCCTGGCAGGCCCCTTTGTGGAGGGAGCCTTTCAGCCTGGGCACTGAAAAAAACCAACTTGGCTTGAGTACCAACCACACGGCCAAGTTCAGACTCTCTGAGACTGACAGGCAGCTGAGGGGTCATGATAGTCTACCACCCCCCACCCTGAGCTCCCGTTGGGCTGCTGGATTCTGTCCCCTCCCTGGGAGAAAAAGGGAGAATAAGCCTCTCTTTGTCAGCTGCCTTGGAGGCGAGGAAGGAGGTGAAACCCTGGGCAGCAGCCCAAGTTAGCTAGAGATGGGCAGCCAAGCTTTGCTATGGGGCACCACCAAGAAGAATTGGCCGCAGCTGCAGAATGAAGTGACCAGCTGCGTCCTTGGTGATGCCTATGATGGCCACAGAGCCTCGACTTATGACCAGAGTTGAGCTCAACATTTCCATTATTAAGTGAGACATTGATTAAGTGAGTTTTGCCCTGTTTTACGACCTTTGTTGCCACAGCTGTTAAGTGAATTACTGCAGTTGTTAAGTTAGTGTTAGATTTGGGCAATAAAGAGGCAGGAGACCAGCGAGTGACAACAGCTCTTCAGTTTATAGTGAACTCAGCAAAAGACATCCGGCAAAACCCCTCTTTATATACAGTTTTGGCTGAGGCTTCAACCAATCAGCAACGTGCTTGTTCCCGCCCAAATTTCCCTCCAAAACTTTAAAGATACATTACACTCCTTCCCTCCCAGAATGCATCGTACCCACATTTACATAAAATTAGCATCTTATTTCTCTATGTAGTCACGCAAGTAGACAGGGCATCTCCTAACTCTTTCGGACCTGCGCAATTCATTTTCTGGGAGTGAGTCGAGCTGGCCGGAGGGACTGTTAGTTCCTCCCAGCTCCTCCTCTAGGCCATCCGGCCCTGGATTATTGGCAGAGTCGTCCCTGCTGTCTTCAGGAAGAACCGGTTGGTGTCGCTGGACTTCATCGGACTCAGATAAGTCCCCCGTTCGCCCCGGGTTTGAGTCAGCTGTAAATTCAAACATTTGGTAGTCAGGGCCTGGCTGCTTTGTTTCTGTTTTACTTGCTATTCGTTTTCTTATTTGGTCTATGTGGCGTCTCCAAACCCGGCCATCCTCCATATCTACTAGATATGATTTCGGCCCGGTTATTCCAAGAATTGTCCCTTTTAACCATGTTGGGCCCTCGCTATAGTTGTGTGCCCACACTGGGTCACCCACTGTCATTTCTCTAGTTTTACCGTGTGCCCCCTTGTACCCATCTGGGGTGTAGGTTGGGTTTAGTCGGTCTAACGGGCACCTGAGCTTCCTACCCATCAATAGTTCCGCCGGGCTGCGGCCAGTTGTCACACAGGGGGTTCTATGTTGGACTGCTAAAAAGGTATCGATTTTTGTTTGCCAATCGCCTGGCCTTATCCTAGACAGTGCTTCTTTGGCGCTCCGAACGAAACGTTCTGCAAGTCCGTTCGTCGCCGGGTGGAAAGGTGCCGAGAGGACATGTCTGATGCCCTCCTCCGCCAAGTACCCCTCAAACTGGGTTGCTGTGAATTGCGGGCCGTTGTCGGAAACTAGGGTGTCGGGCAACCCATGGGTTACAAATAGGTGCCTCAGGACTGAGATGACTGCCTCGGCCGTCGTGGATCTCATGAGGATGATTTCTAGCCATTTTGAGTAGGCATCTACTACAACTAAAAAGGTCTGCCCGTGGAATGGCCCGGCAAAATCGATGTGAATCCTAGACCATGGCCCTTGGGGTTTCTCCCACTCTCTAATTGGGGCCGTAGGGGGTAGTGGCCTTGACTCTTGGCAGGATTGGCATTTCCCTACCCTGTCGCTAATTTTCTTGTCCATCAAGGGCCACCACACATAACTCCTCGCTAAACCCTTCATTCTCACGATCCCCGGGTGGCCCACATGCAGAAGTTCCAATACATTTTTTCGTAATTTCTCCGGAATCACCACCCTATCCCCCCATAACAGACACCCCCTTGAACCAATAGTTCTGCTCGTTTTTTCACAAAGTCTTTGATACGCTCGCCCGGCGCAGCGGGCCATCCCCATTGTACCCAACCAATTACAGTCCTTATTGTAATGTCCTTGTAAGATGCCCTAGCCACCTCCTTGGATGTGACTGGGCCAGAGTCCAAAGAGTCAATTAGCAGGACGGGTGTCCCCGGGGTTGGGTCTTCGATAGTCTCTGGTAACGGGCATCTACTCAGAGCGTCCGCATGCCCTAAGTCCTTTCCTGGGTGGTGAAGCAATTTGTAAGAGTATGCCGCTAGGAAGATAGTCCATCGGGTCAGTCTGGGCGAAAGTGCAACGGGTGTTGGGCGGTCGCCCGCCAATAGGCCCAGTAGTGGTCTATGGTCCGTGACTATCTCGAAATCTCGTCCGAATACATATTCGTGGAATTTCTTAACCCCGGAGACTATAGCCAATGCTTCCCTATCTAGCTGGCTATAGTTCCTCTCGGCCGAGGACATTGTTCGGGAATAATATGCTATAGGGCTTCTGTTCCATTTGGCAATCTGTGGCTGAGCACAGCCCCCACCCCATAGGGAGATGCATCACAAACTAGTACTAATGGCAACGTGCCATTGTATTGAATAAGGAGGCTATCGCTGGACAAAAGGTTTTTCACCCCTTCAAATGCCTTAGCTTCTGCCTTCCTCCAGGACCAAACAGCATTCTTTGCTAGTAATTTGTGTAGCGGTTCGGCTATAGTTGCCTTGTTCTTTAAGAATACCGCATAGAAGTTGACAAGTCCTAAGAAAGCCTGTAACTCCGTTTTATTTTGGGGAGCTGGGGCCTTCCTGATGGCCCGTACCTTGCTCTCAGTGGGGTGAATCCCTTCCCTGTCTATTCGATAGTCCAGGAATTCTACGGATCCTACCCCGATCTGGCATTTGTTCAGCTTAACTTTAAGCCCGGCAGACCTGAAAATGCCCAAAACCTTCCTTAGTCTTACCCCCAGTTCTTCTAAATTCTCAGCAGATACCAATACATCGTCGAAATATGGTACCACCCCAGGTAGACCCTCGCTCCATTAGGTTCTGAAATAACCCCGGAGCCACACTAACTCCGAACTGTAGCTGGGTGCATTTAAAAGCACCCCGGTGCGTGACAATTGTCTGCGCTTCGGCTGTGCTGCTATCTACGGGTAACTGCTGATAGGCTTGAGCCAAATCGAGTTTGGCGAAAACCTGCCCTTGTCCTAATGAGTGCAGCAAGTTTTGCACTACTGGGACGGGGTATGCACTCTTCTGCAATGCTTTGTTGAGCGTTGCCTTGTAGTCAGCGCAAATCCGGACCGATCCGTCCTGTTTGACTGGGGTGACTATAGGTGTCTCCCATTTTGCATGGTCAATGGGCACTAGTATTCCCTGGCTTACTAGTTTGTCCAATTCCCGGTCAATCTTGGGCTTTAGGGCGAATGGAACCCTCCTAGCCTTTAACCTGATAGGGGCAACTTGTGGATCTAGATTGAAAGAAATAGGGGTCCCCTCGTACTTGCCCAGGCAGTCTTTGAAGACGTCCTCGAACTCCTTCATCAGTTCATCCTTGAGGTCGACTTCATTTCTGAAGACCCCGGTCACTCCCATGCCCAAAGCTCGGAACCAGTCCAGTCCTAGCAAACTCGGTAAAGTTCCATCCACTATGGTGATTGGCAGGGTTTTCTTGAACTGTCCATACTTGACTTGGACGGATGTTACCCCTCGAACAGGGATTCGATTCCCTTGGTAGTCCTGCACTCTCAGCTTTTGGGTTTGTAGCTTGCGCTTCGCGACAGCTGGCAAGTCTCTCACGAGGGTGTCCCAGGACATAATTGTGATTGATGAGCCGGTGTCAACTTCCAGTTGGCACGGCACCCCTTCAATGTATGTCTTGGTAAAAATCTTTTTTTCTAGTCGCGTCGATGCGTGGCCCACTCTCACGGTGGTCTGGTTTAACTTCGCGCCCTTTTTGAATGGACCAATCCCGGGCCGCTTCGCTGCTCCCGCACTCTGATTGGTCGGTTTGAATTTTTGGCGGGAAGGTTGGGGGGCTCGACAGGCCTGCGCTATGTGACCTTTCTTTTCGCACCGCCGACAAACCGCGTCCTTAAACTTGCAGTGTTGTCATTGGTGTTGGCCCCCGCAACTCACGCATTCGCTCCGGTCCCCTCTCTCCGGCCTCCCGGTGTGGAAAACCTCTTCCTCTTCCTCACCTTCCGACTCAGCCTGGACTTCCTCATTGTGTTGTTTTTGCTCTGGCCCCTGGTGCGTTCGGCTTTTGCAGGGTTTCTGCCGCTTTGGTAGACATCTCGTGAGCCCTGGCCTCGCCCAAGGCTATTGCCAACGTCAGGTTGCTTCTAGACAGCAGCCGCCTTTGCAATCGGGTGTCCCTGACCCCACAAATGAGTTGTTCGAGTAAGGAGTCCTCCAAATCTCTGTACTCACAGTGGTTCGCGGCTTTTCTCAACACCGCCATGTACACACTTATCGATTCGCCCTCATGCTGTACCCGCTGCCTCAACTCGAACCGTTGGACGAACTTTGAGGGTGTAGTGCGCTCGAAGTGCCGTTTGTAGTGTTTGCCACGGTACCGACTGTACCGGCGTTGGCTCTGAAAGTGACTACGTGGTATTGAAAACTTCTGGACCGCAGTGGCTCAGGAAGTACGCTCGCTTCCGATTATCCGAAACCCCTTGTAGTTCGTTTGCTTCGAGGAAACACTCGAAACAAGCCATGTATGACCCCCATTTCTCCTTTGCTGGGTCAAATGGCGCTGGCGGCGTGTAGCTGGACATCGCTACTTTCCGCCCCTTACTGACTGGGTTCGCAAATTCCTGGTTACTTTAGCTCTTTCTTTTAATCTCGCTGCCTCGATATCCCACCTTCGTCGCCAATGTTAGATTCGGGCAATAAAGAGGCAGGAGACCAGCAAGTGACAACAGCTCTTCAGTTTATAGTGAACCCAGCAAAAGACATCTGGCAAACCCCTCTTTATATACAGTTTTGGCTGAGGCTTCAACCAATCAGCAACGTGCTTGTTCCCGCCCAAATTTCCCTCCAAAACTTTAAAGATACATTACAGTTAGTAATCCAGTTGTTAAGTGAATCTGGCTTCCCTGTTGACTTGGCTGGTCAGAAAGTCGCAAAAGGGGATCACATAACTCCAGGACACTGCAACCGTCGTAAGTATGAAACAATTGCCAAACATCTCAATTTTGATCACATGACCATGGGGATGCTGCAACAGTTGTAAGTGTGAAAAATGGTCGTAAGTCCCTTTTTTCAGTGCCATCGTAACTTTGAACAGTCACTAAATGGGATCGAATTCCTGGCTGCAGGCAGAGATAGCCTGCGATACTGCATTCTAACCAGTGCACAGTATGGAAGGAAGGAAAGAAGGAAAGAAAGGAAGAAGGAAGGATGAATACAGGAAGGAAGGAAGGAAGGAAGGAAGGAAGGAAGGAAGGGAAGGAAGGAAGGAAGGAAGGAAGGAAGGAAGGAAGGAAGGAAGGAAGGAAGGAAGGAAGGAAGGAAGGAAGGAAGGAAGGACGGACACAGTTGGAAGGGACCTTGAAGGACTTCTAGTCCAACCCCTCCTCCTCAAGGAGAAGCTCATTTCAGACAAACTAAGTTCAAAACCTCCAGTGATGGAGCCCCCACAACTTCTGAAGGCCAGCTGTTTCCACTGATTAATTGTTCTCACTGTTGGGAAATTTCTCCTCAGCTCTAGGTTGAAAGTCTATGGAGATTCTCAGTCATCCAGATCATGGTTATCCCAAAGATGCTTTTTCAGGAGGAAACTGAACTGGTTAGTTCTAGGTTGCTTCTCTCCTTGATGAGTTTCCATCTGTTGCTTCTTGTTCTGCCCTCTGATGCTTTGGAGAATAGCTTGACTCCCTCTTCTTTGTGGCAGCCTCTCATATATTGAAAGACTGCCATCAAAGGAAAAGTAAAGGTTCCACTCACACATATGTGCTAGTCGTTCCCGACTCTAGGGGAGCAGTGCTCATCTCCGTTTCAAAGCCGAAGAGCCAGCGCTGTCAGAAGAAGTCTCCGTGGTCATCTGGTCGGCATGACTAAACGCCAAAGGCGCACGGAACGCTGTTCCCACCAAAGGTAGTTTTTTTACTTGCATTTTTTACGTGCTTTCGAACTGCTAGGTTGGCAGAAGCTGGGACAAGTAATGGGAACTCACCCCGTTACGCAGCACTAGGGATTCGAACCGCTGAACTGCCGACCTTTCGATCGACAAGCTTAACATCTTAGCCACTGAGCCACCGCATCCCATTCATTCATCGATACCCATACTAGAATACTGCACATTACAGGCAGGGGTCGTATTCACTTACTTTCTCTACCAGTTCGCAAATGTGAGCGCACGCTTTACTGGCGCATGCACCTTCTGCACATGCGCCCAGCCTCAAAAACATGCCTGAATCGGATGGCATAGAGCCGAGGTGCGATTTCCACTACCAGTTCAGGAGAACCAGACCGAACTGGCTGAATACCACCTCTACCCTTAAGGTAGTCCTTAATTTACCACCACAACTGAGCCCAAAAATTCTGCTGCTAAGTGAGACATCTGTTAAGTGAGTTTTGCCTTTTTTACAACCTCAGTCAATACCCAGGGTTGATTCCTCTTCTCTGTGGCAGCCCCTTGAATATTGGAACACCGCTAGTCCTTCTTCTCACTAGACAAGCCTTTCCCAAATCCTGCAAGCCTTCTTCATAGGTTTTAGCCTCCAGCCTCCAATCATCTCTGTTGCTCTTCTCTTCACTCTTTGTAGAATCTCCACATCCTTTTCACATCGTGGCAACCAAAACTGGATGCAGAATTTCAAGTGTGGCCTTACCAAGGCATTATAAAGCAGTACTAACACTTCACACGATTGTCTCACAGGTGCCTTTTTCATGAGGCAACTGGACTTTCTTGGTTTTTTCTTTGAAGACTTCAGAGCTGAAGAAGCTTCTTGGATGAGAAGCAAAATGTCTTCAAAGAAAAACAGGAAAGTCCAGTTGTCTCTTCAAAGAGCACCTTTGGGACAATTGTGACCTGGATGACTGAGAATCTCCATAGACTTCACCTTATCTTGATTTGATCCAGGGGTGGGGCTGCTGGGGGTTCGCAGGGCTTCGGGAGAACCTCTAGCTAAGATTCGGTGCAGTTTGGAGAACCCCCAAATCCCACTCCTGGCTGGCCCTTCCCACCCCACCCCTCCCAGGAGTCCCCATGCAGCCCGTTTCGGATGCAGGTAAGTGCAGGGTGTGCGTGGAGGCTTGGGGAGGGTGAAAAATGGGCCTACCCGGTTTTCACCTTCCCCATTTTAGGTAGGGCTTCCAGAGGGCCTCTGTAGCCTGGGGAGGCCATTTTTGCCCTCCCGGAGGCTCAAGGAAAGCCACTGCAGCCCAGGGAGGACAAAAACAGCACCCTCCCACCATGGTGCAGGAGGGCGACTAGGCCACGCCCACCCAGCAACCGGGCAGAGAATCCCTTGCTAAATTTGTGAAGTCTACCTCTGATTTGATCCATCTGTTAAGGCAGCCTAAAATTGCATGAGCTTGTAGTGCCTTGCTCTAGGTTGCTTGACTGCTGCTATCATGACTACATGACTATGATGAACACATGGCCCGGGCCCTTTAACTGTGGCATAAACGTTGTTGTTTTCAATAGTATGAGGTCAGTCTCTGGCGTGGAAAAAGTGGCTGCCTTCTCTTCCAAAACAACCAGATCAGCCCTTCCTGCCCAGCTTTGTGGAAAGGTCCGGAGGTTGCACCGTCCAAAGGCCTAAGGAAAGGATACAGCATGGAAGATCTCCCACCGCCAACACACCCTTCCTTTCGAACAGCTCCCTTCCCCAGGCTGAGAAGAGGTGACGACCAGGGCTCCACCCAGCTCATTTCCAAAAGATGGATCGCCTGGAGGCCTGTGTGGATCTGAAGCAGATGATGGAGCTCTGGAAAAGGTGCCACTGGAAAGCTGTTGGCAAAGACTCTCTTGGCAAGCCCTGGGGCAAATCCTAGAACAGGTTTCAAAGTCATAGCAGTCCTCAGAAGTGTAGGAGAACATCAAACAGGCATTCCAAAGTAAGCTCTAACTAAAAAGAGATCCAGTCCAGAGGTGGGTTTCAGCAGGTTTGGACCAGTTCTGGAGAACCAGTAGTGAAAATTTTGAGTAGTTCGGAGAACCGATAGTAAAAATTCTGACTGGCCCCGCCCCCATCTATGCCCCCGCTCCCAAATCCCAGCTGATTGGAAGGAAATGGGGATTTTGCAATAACCTTCCCCTGGATTGGGGAGGGAATGGAGATTTTACAGTATCCTTTCCCTTCCATGCCCACTAAGCCATGCCCACCAAGCCATGCCCACAGAACCAGTAGTAAAAAAATTTGAAACCCACCACTGATCCGGTCGTGAACAAAGGAGAAATTTCCTGACAGTGGGAACAATGAATCAGTGGAACAGACGTTGCCTTCAGAAGTTGTGGGATGCTCCATCACTGGAGGCTTTTAAGAAGAGTCTGAAATGGTATAGGGCCCTGATGGCGAACCTATGGCATACGTGCCGGAAGTGGCACGCAGAGCCAGCTCTCTGGGCACGCCAGCTGTCGCCCATTGCTCTTCCAGTTTCCGGCATTCCTGTGCATGCGCACACACTTTCCCATTTCAGCACTTGGTGCTGAAAAGATTGCCAACACTGGTATAGGATCTGCTTGAGCAGGGGGTTGGACTGGAAGACCTTCAAGGTCCCTTCCAACTCTGTCCTTCCTTCCTTCCTTCCTTCCTTCCTTCCTTCCTTCCTTCCTTCCTTCCTTCCTTCCTTCCTTCCTTCCTTCCTTCCTTCCTTCCATAGTGTGCACTGGTTAGAATGCAGTATTGCAGGCTATCTCTGCCCGCAGCCAAGAATTCAATCCTAATAGGCTCAAGGTTGACTCGGTCTTTTCATCCTTCCAAGGTTGGTAAATGAGGACCCAGATTGTTGGGGGTGACTCTGTAAACCACTCAGAGAGGGCTGTATGCAGGTAGTCCTTGATTTACAACAGTTCATTTAGTGATTGTTCAATGTTACAACAGCACTGAAAAAAGGGACTTACGACCATTTTTCACTCGTTGCAGCATCCCCATGGTCATGTGATCAGAATTGAGGTGCTTGTCAACTGGTTCATACTTATGACAGTTGCTGCATCCTGGGGTCACAGTACAGGATCTCCTGCTTGAGCAGGGGGTTGGAGCAGAAGTCCATCAAGGTACCTTCCAACTCTGTTAATCTGTAGAAATCTGTAGAAACTATGTTATTCTGGTATTCTGTAAACTCACCTGACAGATCAGGCACCCTCCAGAGGTTAAGGAAAGGGAGGGGTTGTGGTTCTCAGCTTGTCATGCAAGATTTTTTGGGAAAGGAAACAAAGTTGAGGAAGCCACCAGGGTGAAAGGCTCCCAGCTCAGACTGGATCGGCTGATCTGGTAGCAATGGCGGCGGATGGTTCAGAGAACCACTAGCAAAAATCCTTGCCCCCGCCCCCCGCCCATGCCCACCCAATTGCCCGGTTGTCTGCTTGCCCGCTTGCCGCTTCTTTCCAGCTTGTTCGCTTTTCCTGCTCGAATGGTAGGAATAGGTTGTAAAAAATGCTTTTAAAAGGTAAAAAAGAGGCTCTGATGACCACAGCTGAGCTGCGCGATTGTCAGAGCCTTTTTTTATCTTTTAAAAGCATTTTGTTACAACCTATTTGGCTGAACCTATTCGGCTGAATAGGTTGTAAAAAAATGCTTTTAAAAGTAAAAAAAAGATTGTGTGCCACAGCTGTTCACACACACACACCCCGCGCACTGTTCTATTTACCCCATGCCTCCTTTTGGGGTGCCCTGTGTGCGTGCGCAACTCGCATTTGGTGCCTGGTGCATAGTGTGCATGCATGCGCAGTGCATCTTTGGTGTGCAGCACGCATGCGCAACCAGCTAACTGGTAGTAAACCAGTTCAGATTTCACCACTGGAACCCACGGACCCCTTTCCTGGATTTCTTCTGCATGAAGCCTGGCTTAAGGACAGCCCTTCTTGCCAGCTTCAGATGTGGGTCAGCGGTTGTTATGCCAACTCAAGGCCTGGAGGAAAGGGTGTGAATGTCACTGTCTCATGGCACCAAATAGTCCCTGTGTTATAGTACAGGTAGTCCTCGAACTACAACAGTTCATTTAGTGACCATTCGAAGTCACAATGGCACTGAAAGAAAGTGACTTATGATCATTTTTCACACTTGCCACCATTGCTGCATCCCTATTGTCATGTGATCAAAATTCAGGCATTCGACAATGGACTCACAGTTATGACGATTGTAATGTCCTAGGATCATGTGATCAACTTTCTGACAAGCCAAGTCAATGGGTAAACCAGATTCACTTAACAACCGTGTGACTAACTTAACTACAATGATTCACTTAACAACTGTGTCAAGAAGAGTTGTAAAATGGGTCAAAACACAACAAATATCCCACTTAGCAACATAAATTTTGGGCTCAGTTATGGTTGTAAGTCGAGGACTACCTATAACAAGCTAGGTTCCCATCTCACTTAAACCAGTGTTTCTCAACCTTGGGCAACTAAAATTGTGTTCAGCTCCCAGAATTCCCCGGCCAGCCATGACCTAACTCCAGGAATTGGGAAATGGACTGGGGTGTGTGTGTGTGTGTGTGTGTGTGCGTTTGAGTGTGTGTTCCCAATCTCTTTTTTAGAGGTTTTTGGCACTCTTTCCACTTTCAGAATGTTGAAATGATAGCATTTCGAGGCAGAAAACACAAAAAACTGTACTGCAAGTCCTAAACATTGTCGGAGATGATAGCCGGGACGGCGGTTGAGACCCCCAGACTTATGGTTATGGGGGATTTCAACTTGCCATCGGTGGGCGAATCGTCGACGGCAGCTTGGGAGTTCATGGCTTCCATGGCGGCCTTGGACCTGACCCGGGTAGTTAATGGTCCCACCCACACTGGGGGTAACACTCTGGACCTGATTTTTGTCTCGGGACAGTGGCTAAATGATCTGGATTTAGGGGAATTAATTGTTAAGCCCTTGTCATGGTCAGATCATTTACTCCTTCAGCTAGACTTTTGAACCGCTGCACCCCGCCGCAGGGAGACGGAGCCGGTTCGATGGTTCTGTCCCAGGCGCCTGATGGACCCGGAGAGGTTCCTGACGGAGCTTGGGCCGTTTCCTGGGGAATTAGCCCACGACTCGGTCGAAGAACTGGTGACTGCCTGGGAAGGGGCGGCTGCCGGGGCTTTGGACCGTGTCATGCCTTTGCGGCCTCTGATCCGGCGCCGAACTCGCTCAGCTCCTTGGTATAACGAGGAGTTGAGGGAGATGAAGTGCCGGAAAAGACGCCTAGAGAGTGCCTGGAGGTCCAGCCGCACCGAATCCGACCGAACATTAGTTAGGTCTTGTATTCAGACCTATCTAGTGGCGATAAAAGCGGCAAAATATACCTATTTCTCTGCTCTTATCGCATCGGCAGATAACCGCCCAGCCACCCTGTTTAGGGTGACCCGCTCCCTGCTCTCGCAGGAGGCTCGGGAGGACCCCTTGCAGGGGCGTGCTGAGGATTTTGTACAGTATCTGTCCGATAAAATCGCTCGGATTCGGGACGGGCTGGACACTGATTGGATAGATCCGGGCGAGGGGACGGGGACAAGTCTTGTGGATATTACCTGGGCTGAGTTCGATCCTGTGACTCCTGACGACATGGACAGGTTGTTGGCTAGGCTGAATCCCACCACATGTTTATTGGACCCGTGTCCCTCCTGGTTGGTACTGGCCACACGGGAGGTGACACGAGGCTGGCTCCTGGGAATTATCAACGCCTCCTTGTTGGAGGGCACCTTTCCCGCCACCCTGAAAGAGGCGGTGGTGAGGCCCCTCCTCAAGAAACCTTCCTTGGACCCAGCTGTATTGGCAAATTATCGTCCAGTCTCCAACCTTCGCTTTTTGGTGAAGGTTGTTGAGAGTGTGGTGGCGTATCAGCTTCCCCAATACCTGGAGGAAACTGTCTTTCTAGACCCGTTCCAGTCTGGCTTCAGACATGGTTACAGCACCTAGACGGCTTTCATCGCGTTGGTGGATGACCTCTGGAGGGCTCGGGACAGGAGATGTTCCTCTGTCCTGGTCCTGTTAGATCTCTCAGCGGCTTTTGATACCATCGACCATGGTATCCTGCTGCGGCGGTTGGAGGGACTGGGAGTGGGAGGCACCGTTTATCGGTGGTTCTCGTCCTATCTCTCTGACCGTTCGCAGACGGAGTTGGCAGGGGGGCAGAGACCGACCTCTAGGTCCCTCACTTGTGGGGTGCCTCAGGGGTCGGTTCTCTCGCCTCTCCTGTTCAACATCTATATGAAGCTGCTGGGTGAGGTTATCCATGGTTTCGGGGTTGATTATCATCTGTACGCTGATGATACTCAGCTGTACATTTCCACCCTGAACCACCCAAACGAAGCTGTCGAGGTGATGGACCGGTGTCTCAAGGCCGTGCGGGTCTGGATGGGGAGGAACAGGCGCCAACTCAACCCTACCAAGACAGAGTGGCTGTGGGTTCCGGCATCCCGGTACAGTCAGCTTACGCCTTCGCTGACTGTGGGGGGTGAAGTTCTGACCCCCAGGGGAAGGGTGCGCAACTTGGGTGTTCTCCTGGACGATCGGCTGTCTTTAGAAGAACATTTGACGGCCGTCGCCAGGGGAGCATTTTATCAGGTTCGCCTGATGCGCCAGTTGCGCCCCTTTCTTGACCGGGACTCCTTACGCACGGTCACTCACGCCCTCGTTACCTCTCGCCTGGACTATTGCAATGCTCTCTACATGGGGCTCCCCTTGAAGAGCACCGGGAGGCTCCAGCTAGTCCAGAATGCGGCTGCGCGGGTAATTGTGGGAGCATCACGTTGCTCCCATATAACACCTATCCTGTGCGGCCTGCACTGGCTGCCGGTAGCCTTCCAGGTGCAATTCAAGGTGTTAGTGCTCACCTTTAAAGCGCTCCAGGGCTTAGGACCGGGCTATTTACGAGACCGCCTTCTGCCACCGATAGTCTCCCAACGACTGTGCGCTCCCACAGAGCGGGCCTGCTCCGGGTGCCATCAGCCAAACAGTGCCGGCTGGTGATCCCCAGGGGGAGAGCCTTCTCTGTGGCAGCACCAACCCTATGGAATGAGTTACCTCCTGGGTTACGCCAACTTTCCGACCTCCGTACCTTCAAGCGGGAACTGAAGACTCTGCTATTCAATCGGGCGGGACTAGCCTAAATATTATTTTAATTTGATATTTTAGTTTAACTTAGTTTTAATTGAATTTTAAACTGTATTAATTTATTTATAATTTTATAGCTTAGGGTTTTATATCGGTCATTTGACCGTTTTAGTTTTAAATTGGCCGGTTAAATATTTCATTTTAAATGTATTTTAAATTTATTGTGTTCCTATGTGTTTTAATAAGGCTGTACACCGCCCTGAGTCCTTCGGGAGAAGGGCGGTCTAGAAATCTAATTAATAAAATAAATAAATAAATAAATAAACTAGGTTTAACGTAGCTAAAGAATGCATACAATGTAAATGATCTTTTCTGTTTTAATCGCAATAATACACGTGCAAACAACCGCTTTAAACTCAATGTAAATCATTCTAGACTATAAAAAATATGATTTCTGTAATAGAGTTGTTGAAGTCTGGAATGCTCTACCTGATTCTGTTTCAAATTTTCAGTTTCAGTCACAAACTGACTTCCACGGACCTCACTTCATACTTAAGTGGTCAGTAGAGGGGCTGTATGTAAGTGGACTAACATGCCTATCGTCCCTGCCATTGTATTTTTATTCTCTTATTCTTGTTCTCGTTTATGTTTCACAATATCCAATAAATAAATAAAAATTAAAAAATGAAATCTTGGGGGAGGGGCAAGGTTGTACCAACAGGCCAGGGGTGGGTTCTAAATTTTTTTACTACCGGTTCTATGGGCGTGGCTTATTTTGTGGGTGTAGCTTGATGGTCATGTGACACTGGGCGTGGCTTGGCAGTCATGTGACTGGGTGAGAGTGACTTGACAGTCAGGTGATTGGGTGGGCGTGGCCAATAACAATCAATAATAAAAATAATAAAGTATACAAAAAAATAAGAGGTACCAAAAACCAACTTTCGCACTTTACACACACACAACATAATACAACTAACTCACACATAATGTAAAAGCAGCTGCACTTCACCCAAAATGGCCCCTGCAACAAGCAGGAACTTCACACAGCCACAAAAAGCTCAAAAACTAATTTTCACACTTTACACACACACACAACACAACAGACTCTCACCTCTCACACACACATACACAATGCCACATACAGCTTTGCGAGATTTTGTGTATTTGTGTAGTTAGAGTGAAACACTACAGAAACACACCAAATCTCAGAAAGCTGCACAAATATTTTATTTTTATTTTATATATATATATATATATATTTAGATCAGGGGTTTCCAACCTTAGTAACTTTAAGGTTTGTGGACTTCAACTCCCAGAGTTCCTCAGCCAGGAAAGCTGGCTGAGGAACTCTGGGAGTTTAAGTCCACAAGCCTTAAAGTTACTAAGGTTGGAGACCCATTTTAGGTAAAAGCATCTAAATTTAAAACTTCCTTAACTTTTAATTGCTGTCTAAAAACCCAACTCCTTAAAAAAAAAACCCAATTAACTATTTTTAATAGTTTACTTACCCAATTGAGGCAGGCAGATTCAGCTGCTCACCAAGGAGATGGATTGCAGGCAGGCAGGCAGGTTCAGTTGCTAGCCGATGCAACTGATTGCAGAAGCCAAAGGAAAGCATGGCTTTGCAGCCCAAAAGGAGCAGCAATTAGGTAAGTGGGGGGAGGGGGCGATTGGGTGGGCCTGGGTGGGGACTGTTGTAAGAGGTTGTAAAAAAGTGATTTTAAAAGTCTGTGATGATCAGGAAATTCATCTGGGATCACCAGAGGAAAAAAAGATTTTAAAAGGCTCCTCTGACGATCCCATGAGGCTTGCCTCATGGCAGCCCAGAACCTCTTAAAAGGATTTTTTCTACAAGCTCTTCGGCTGAAAACATGTTTTTTAAAGGTTCTGGTGATCAGGCAACTCAGCTGGGATCGTCAGAGGAGCCTTTTAAAACCTTTTGTTTTTTACAACCTCTTTGGCCAAGGGAACCGGTTTGCGGGCGTGGCCAGCTGGGCATCGTTACCAGTTCTGCAAACTTGGCCAGATTTTTGCCAGCGGTTCTTGAGAACTGGTCAGAACCGGTAGCAACCCACCAGTGCAACAGGCCTGGCACAATAGATGTGGTACAACCACCTTTCCTGCTCCTTTGCATTCAGGTAGGGCTTCAATGAGAGAAGGCAGCTACAGTGTGTGTATTTACCAAGGTATTGTGTAGCCCATTATGCTTGGCCAAGTTGATTTAGCCATAGTTTACTGAATGAACCATAACGGACCCTGATCTGAAGCCGTAATCCGTTTGCTATATATAAGAGCACATTCATAACCAAACCAAGCTCATTATGAGGTGTGAACGAGATGGGGAGTGGGGGAGAGCTGCCAACCCCTTTCCTGAACTCAGTGGAACTTCCTGCTGTGTAACATTGCACAACCCTGCACTTTCAAGCTGACAACGAAAATGAATCTGGATATTGTTTAAACTGCTTAAGCTGCTCCCTGAAAACAATTCATTTACTAATGACTCAAGTCAATGTTAACAAACAGTGCATTCTGGTACAGGTAGTCCTCGGCTTAAGATCACAACTGAAGCCAGAATTTAGGTTGGTTAAGGGAGAAATTTGTTAATCTTTTGGTCCATTTTACGACTTTTCCTGTCACATTTGTTAAGGGAATCATTGCAGCTGTTAAATCAGTCACACAGTTGTTAAGTGAATCGGGCTTCCCCGTGGACTTTGCGACCATCATAAATATGAACCAGTTGTCAGCCCTCCAAATCTAACAAAATGAAATTCAAATTCAGAGAAAAGTAAAGTCTTGCACTTAGGCAAGAAAAACCCAAAGTACATATATAGACTCGGTGAAACCAGGCTTGATAGCAAGAACTGTGAAAGGGATCTTGGAGTCTTAGTGGATACCAAGCTAAAAATATGAGTCAACAGTGTGCAGCGGCAGCCAAAAAAGCCAATGCAATCCTAGGTTACATTAACATTCCTACTCCCACACCATTCAAAGGGTCTTCATCCCAAATTGCATAGCTAAAAGTCTGTAGAAGTTCTCAGACATCCAGGTCATGGTTGTCCCAAAGGTGCTTTTTCAGGAGACAACTGGACTTTCTTGTTTTTTCTTTTGAAGACGTTTCGCTCTCATCCAAGAAGCTTCTTCAGCTGTGACAGGATAGTGTGGAAGGGAAGGATTTATATTCCTTGCAGACAGCTGGTCCTTAGAGGGTCTTTGAAGCACCTGGAGGCTCATCTGAGTGGTGCTCCTGGTTCCTGTAGTCTGCAATTTTTTTCCCCTCTGGAAATCCATTCCTACTCCCATACCATTCCAAGGGTGTCCATCCCAAATTGTATAGCTAAAAGTCTGTAGAGATTCTCAGTCATCCAGGTCATGATTGTCCCAGTGCTTCAAGGACCTTCTAAAAGGATGCAAATGATCAGCTATCTGCAAGGAATATAAATCCTTCCATTCCCCACCATGCAGTCAGAGCCAAAGAAGCTTCTTGGATGAGAAGCGAAACGTCTTCAAAAGAAAAAACAAGAAAGTCCAGTTGCCTCCTGAAAAAGCACTTGTGGGTGGCTGTACAACTCGCAGGGGGATCAAAAGCCCTGGGATCCCATTCCTGATTTTGCAAATCAGGCGAAACTGGAGGGCCCAGTTGATCATCTGAAACACGCAGCCACAAAACCCATGTTTTTCCCCCACCAGCTTTGCAAGTCTCTGCAGCCAGTTGTCCAATTAACCGCCATGTCGCCTGGCCACGCTTAAGTCAACTTGGGCACGGATTATCCCATCTCTCTCTTTGCTGGTTGAGAGCTTTGGAAGAGGGGCTGGCTGGAGTGCTCTCAAGGACCTGGCCGCTCCCTGGGCAAGAAGCTCAGATTCCCAGCTACTGATTGGCCACCTGCTTTGGCTGGAAACTGTTGGGAAGCCTGAATCTGGGCAGAGGCACAAAACCAACGCCTGCAAAGGAGGGGGGGGGCTCTGGGGAGGCCGTTTGCTTTGGACAGAAGGATCAGATTTCGGTCACCTGATTAATTTTTCAGGTTAACAGAGTTGGAAGGGACACGTTGTAGATTATCTAGTCCAACCCCCCATGCAAGCAGGAGACCCTGCACCATTTCTGACAGATGGCAGTCCAGTCTCTTCTTGGAAGCCTCCAGTGATGAAACTCCCACAACTTCTAAAGGCAGCTTCTGTTCCATGGGTTGATTATTCTCACTGTCAGGAAATTTCTCCTTATTTCCAGATTAAATCTCTCCTTGTTCAGTTTCCATCCATTATTCCTTGTCTGGCCTTTGGGCTCTTTGGAAAATAGAAGTTTTAGAATAAGAGTTGGAAGGGACCTTGTAGGTCATCTAGTCCAACCCCCTGCCCAAGCAGGAGACCCTACACCATTTCTGGACAGATGGCAGTCCAGTCTCTTCTTGAAAGCTTCCAGGGATGAAGCTCCCACAACTTCCGAAGGCAACTTCTGTTCCATTGAATATACTGTAGAATACCAAAGTTGGAAGGGACCTTGTAGGTCATTCCCCCCACCCAAAAAGAAGACCCTACACCATTTCTGACAGATGGCCATCCAGTCTCTTCTTAAAAGCTTCCAGGTATGAACCTTCCACAAATTGCGAAGGCAACTTCTATTCCATTGGTTGTTCTCCCTGTCAGAAAGTTTCTCCTTATTTCCAGGTTGAATCTCTCCATTAGTCCTTGTCTAGTCTTCGGGTGCTTTGGAAAATAGGTTTGTCCCCTCCTCTCTGTGGCAGCCCTTCAGGTATCAGAAGACTACTTTTCCCTCCCCTTTTTTTATTCACGAGAATACAATTGAAAATGCTATAAGAATCTAAAGAAAATGGAGGGTTTGGACTACCAGATTGATTTTCACATTACTAAGCATGTGTGATAATGGTTAAAAGAATGGATGACCCTTAGACACAAGAGACTGTTATACTTAGAAGGATATGATTTACAATTAGGATGGCACGCCTTCCTATGGTATGAGACGAATAAAATCCATAGATACTTTCAAAATCACTATATATATAAGAAACTCATTCCAGAATGGCTCTCAATGATGGAAGCCTTTGCATACCCAAATCTGATGAAGTTTGGAAAAATTGTGACATAAATATTGGAAGTCTGCTATCCTGTCTCCTCTGGTCCTTTTCTTCACTAGACCAGCCATGCCCAGTTCCTGCAACCATTCATCATACGTTTGAGCCTCCAGTCCTCTAATGGGATGAGTTTGACCCTGTGGCTCTCGAGGACATGGCCAGGTTGTTGGGGAGGTTGCACGCCACCACATGTTTACTGGACCTGTGCCCCTCCTGGTTGGTGCTGGCCACACAGGAGGTGACACGAGGCTGGCTCCGGGGGATCATTAATGCTTCCTTGTTAGGTGTTCCCTGCCGCCTTGAAAGAGGCGGTGGTGAGACCCCTCCTCAAGAAGCCTTCCCTGGACCCAGCTATTTTGGGGAATTATCGTCCGGTCTCCAACCTTCGCTTTGTTGCGAAGGTTGTAGAGAGTGTAGTGGCGTGTCAGCTATCCCAATACCTGGATGAAGCTGTCTATCTAGACCCATTCCAGTCCGGCTTCCAGCCCGGATATAGTACGGAGACAGCTTTGGTCGTGTTGGTGGATGATCTCTGGAGGGCCAAAGACAGGGGTTGTTCCTCTGCCCTGGTTCTATTAGATCTCTCAGCGGCTTTTGATACCATCGACCATGGTATCTTGCTGCACCGGTTGGGGAGTTTGGGAGTGGGAGGCACCGTTTATCGGTGGTTCTCCTCCTATCTCTCCGACCGGTCGCAGACGGTGTTGACAGGGGGGCAGAGATCGACCGCGAAGTGCCTCACTTGTGGGGTGCCGCAGGGGTCGATTCTCTCGCCTCTCCTGTTCAACATCTATATGAAGCCGCTGGGCGAGATCATCAGTGGCTTTGGGGTGAGGTACCAACTGTACGCTGATAATACGCAGCTGTACTTTTCCACCCCGGGCCACCCCAATGAAGCTGTCGAAGTACTGTCCCGGTGCCTGGAAGCCGTACGGGTCTGGATGGGGAGAAACAGACTCAAGCTCAATCCCTCCAAGACGGAGTGGCTGTGGATGCCGGCACCCTGGTACAGTCAGCTGCAGCCACAGCTGACTGTTGGGGGCGAGTCATTGGCCCCAATGGAAAGGGTGCGCAACTTGGGTGTCCTCCTGGATGGACGGCTGTCATTTGAAGATCATTTGACGGCTGTCTCCAGGAGAGCTTTTTATCAGGTTCGCCTGGTTCGCCAGTTGCGCCCCTTCCTTGACCGGGATGCCTTATGCACGGTCACTCATGCTCTTCTTACCTCTCGCTTGGATTATTGCAATGTTCTCTACATGCGGCTCCCCTTGAAGTGCACCCGGAGGCTCCAGTTAGTTCAGAATGCAGCTGCGCGGGTCATAGAGGGAGCCGCATGCGGCTCCCATGTAACACCACTCCTGCGGAGGCTGCACTGGCTGCCTGTGGTCTTTCGGGTGCACTTTAAGGTTTTGGTTACTACCTTTAAAGCGCTCCATGGCTTAGGGCCAGGGTACTTACGGGACCGCCTACTGTTACTTCACGCCTCCCACCGACCCGTACACTCACACAGAGAGGGACTTCTCAGGATGCCGTCCGCCAAGCAATGTCGGCTGGCGGCCCCCAGGGGAAGGTCCTTCTCTGTGGGGGCTCCTACCCTCTGGAACGAACTTCCCCCTAGCTTACATCAATTGCCTGACCTCCGGACCTCTCACCGCAAGCTGAAAACGTATTTGTTTATTCGCGCGGGACTGGCTTAAATTTAAAATTTTAATATTTTAATAGGGATTGAATTTTAATTTATATTTATTATAAGTTTTAGGGGTTTTTAGGTCTAAATGTTTTAAATTTGCCAATTATATAATAAGTTTTTAAATCTCTGTTTTAGTTGTAAATTGTTATTGTTTTATATTTGGCTGTGAACCGCCCTGAGTCCTTCGGGAGAAGGGCGGTATACAAATCTAATAAATAAATAAATAAATAAATAAATCATCTTTATTGCTCTTCTCTGCATTCTTTCCAGAGTCTCAACATCTTTTTTATAATGTGGTGAGCAAAACTGGATGCAGTACTCTAGGTGTGGTCTTCCTAGGGCTTTATAGAGCAGTATTAGAGTGTGCTGTTTGCAAATCAAAAGAGCCAGCAGAACTTGCGAGGTCAGGGCACAGCAGCCCATTTGGTCCGACTTCCTCAGGGAACTTTCTTCCATTTGCCAGTTCTCCTTTCCCAGGGGAATTTTGGAGATTCCCAATCGGGAGCATCTGTGCCACCTTTTGCGCAACAGGGCTAACATGGTTTATTTATTTATTTAGTGTGTTTGTCAGGCTGTCCGCCTGTTGTGCCGAACTCGGTGTGGCTCGGAGTTAGAAACAGAGTGAAAATGGAGCAAACACAGCCACATTTAAAAACAACAGAAATAAGCTAAAATAACATTGCAGCCCAGAAGCCTCAGCTGATGCCACCAAGACCAAGAAAGGTCTGGCAACATTATTACTATGGGTCTGTGGAGATTCTCCATCCTCCAGGTCATAGTCTGAATTAAAGAAGCTTTTTAGATGAGGAGCGAAAGATTTTCAAGGGGAAAAAACCCCAAGAAAGTCCAGTTGTCTTTTGAAAAGCATTTTAAAGGCGGACATTATTACTACAGGTAGCCTTTGATGGACAACCACAGTAACTGGGACCAGAATTATCATTGCTAAAGCAAGGTGGTTGTGTCCGATTTCACAACCTCTTTTGCTATGGTTGTTAAGCAAGTCACTGCAGTTGGTTAAGGGAATCTGGATGTTAAGCATATCCAGCTTCTGGCATTGATTTTGCTTGATGGGGAAGGTCACAGATGATGATCTGATCCCAAGACTGCCAGGGCTGCTGGAATTGTTGTACATGCATGCTAGTTGCTAAGCACACAAACTTTGATCTCATGACCATGGGGAACGTTGCAACGGTTCTAAGTGCGAGGACCAGTTGTAAGTCACCTTTTTGTTTTAGTGCTGTTGTAACTTTGAATGGTTGTTAAACAAATGGTTGTAAGTCGAGGTCTGTCTGTCTGTCTGTCTGTCTGTCACCTGCCATTGATCTCCAGTGGAGTGTGGTTCTGGTTGGGTTAGAATAGAATAGAGCTGGAAGGGACCTTGGAGATCTTCTAGTCCAGCCCCCTGTTCAAGCAGGAAACCCTGGCCTATACCATTTCAGATAAATGGCTGTCCAGTCTCTTCTTAAAAGCCTTCAGTGATGGGAACACCCACAACTTTTGAAGGTAAGCTAGTTAATGTCCTCACTGTTAGGAAGTTTCTCCTTAATTCCTGGTTGTTTCTCTAGTTTCCAATCATTGTTTCTTCTCTTGCCTTCGGGTGCTTTGGAAAATAATTTGAGCCCCTCAAATATTGGAATACTGCTATTATGTCACCCTTAATTTTTCTTTTTTCTACAAGCCAAACCCAAATTCTCAAATTATTTTGAGAGATGATTACTTAACATGATGTGAAAGCAGCATTATAGCTTTTCCAAACACCACCCTTAAACAAACCTGGAGTCCCACATAATGTGTATCCTTACCCCAGGGTTTGCACCTGGCTTAGTGGTTTGCAGGAAAATAACTGCTGTGGTTTATAGACCCTGGTTAATGGTTCAGGGTGATGTGGGAACTTGGGATAAGCCCTGCCATGACTGATGGCATAACATGATGGCCAGTTTAGCCAGCAGTAGCTTAATCCACACACATCAGTGTTTTTTTCTTCTTCTTTTTTTTTATTGAAAAAGTTTTACATAGAACAAATTTTTAAACCATCATTCCCCCCACTTCCCCCCTCCCCCTCCCTCCTCCTTCTCCCCCCCACCCCGAGACTTCCCAGAACAAAATGCAGGGTATAACATTTTTCAATCATAAGATAAAATACCACAAAAATCTACCTCATATACACGCTCTCCCAACACCCCCTTAACTCCCCTTTCCCATTTAAACATATACATTAATATATACCATTCGTAACATTATTCATAGACTATTTGGTACTTTTTAGTCCGATACTTGTTTTGAACATAATCAATCCACCTTCTCCACTCCAATACATATTTTTCTTGTGAGTGTTCTTTCAAATACACAGAGATCTTTGCCATTTCTGCTAAGTTTGATACTTTAAGTGTCCATTCTTCAATCGTAGGTAAATCTTCTCTCTTCCAGTATTGTGCAACCAAAAGTCTTGCTGCTGTTATTAAATTTAGAATCAACTTAGTCTCTATAGAATAGAATAGAATAGAATAGAATTTTATTGGCCAAGTGTGATTGGACACACAAGGAATTTGTCTTGGTGCATATGCTCTCAGTGTACATAAAAGAAAAGATACGTTCATCAAGGTACAACATTTACAACACAATTGATGATCAATATATCAATATAAATCATAAGGATTGCCAGCAACAAGTTATAGTCATACAGTCATAAGTGGAAAGAGATTGGTGATGGGAACTATGAAACGATTAATAGTAGTGCAGATTCAGTAAATAGTCTGACAGTGTTGAGGGAATTATTTGTTTAGCAGAGTGATGGCCTTCGGGAAAAAACTGTTCTTGTGTCTAGTTGTTCTGGTGTGCAGTGCTCTATAGCGTCGTTTTGAGGGTAGGAGTTGAAACAGTTTATGTCCAGGATGCGAGGGATCTGCAAATATTTTCACGGCTCTCTTCTTGATTTGTGCAGTATACAGGTCCTCAATGGAAGGCAAGTTGGTAGCAATTATTTTTTCTGCAGTTCTAATTATCCTCTGAAGTCTGTGTTTTTCTTGTTGGGTTGCAGAACCGAACCAGACAGTTATAGAGGTGCAAATGACAGACTCAATAATTCCTCTGTAGAACTGGATCAGCAGCTCCTTGGGCAGTTTGAGCTTACTGAGTTGGCACAGAAAGAACATTCTTTGTTGTCCTTTTTTAATGATGTTTTTGATGTTAGCTGTCCATATAACTGTACAGTCTGTAATTATACCCAATAAAAACAACTGTGGAGTAAATTTTAATCTTCTTTTTCAGAATATTCTGCATAATCCACCATATTTTAATCCAAAATGCTTAAATTTTTTTACAAGTCCACCATATATGAAAAAAGTAGCATCCACACATTCACATCACCAACATTTGGCTTGCATATTCGGATACATACATGCCAATTTTTTAGGGTCTAGGTGCCATCTATAAAACATTTTATAAAAATTCTCTCTTAGACTGTGCTTGTGTAAATTTGACATTTCTAACCCATATTTTTTCCCATATTTCCATCATTATAGGTTGTTGAATATTTTGTGCCCATTTTATCATACAATCCTTAACTAATTCTGTTTCTGAGTCTCTTTCTATCAATACATTGTACAACCTCTTAATATGCATTTGACTTTGATCTCTAATTTGTTTTACCAAATTTTCCTCCTTTTGTATAATACCAATTTTCTCATCTAATCTCCATCTAGCTTGCAACTGTCCATACTGAAACCAAGTATGTGTTTTTCAACCTGGAGAATTTTAAGGTGTGTGGACTTCAACTCCCAGAATTCCTCACCCATAGGTTTTATGTACTCTGTAGTGTTAAATGGCAGGCCACTTGCAGGAAGGGTCCTAAAAGCCAAGATGTCAGACACAAGCATACAATTGCAACCCCTCTCCCTTTTTAATATCTCTTGCTTCTATTCCTCAGCCAAAGACACCATCATGCCTTTTTTTGACTCCCTCTCCCTGATGCCCCTAATCCATTGGTCCTCATTTGCTCAGCCAGCTGTCCCACTTCTGGCTACTAAGACCAGGATTTTTGGGGACGTCTGGAATCCTGGTGTCAGCTTGCCTCCAGAAGTTATAAATGCTCCAACACGAAGTTTTTAAGAAGAGATTGCATAACCGTTTGTCTGAATTGGTATACGGTTTCCTGCCTTAAGCAGGGGGTTGGAGAAGACCTCCAAGGCCCCTTCCAGCTCTTCTCTTCTCTTCTCTTCTCTTCCCAATTCTCTTCTATTTTCTCTTCTATTCTATTTTTGTTCCCCCCACACATACCCCCTTTAGTGTCCTAACAATGACTTCAATCTGGACAATTGTCCCCTAAGCTCTGCCCAGCCCTTTGCAGCCAGAACTGTCGATTCCACGCAAGTCACCATGGACCGAATAGATGGTGAGAAGGACCAGGAAAGCCACCCTGCTCAGCGGTGGCAAAACAACCTTCCCTGTTTAAAGCTTAGCTGAGCCAAGCCTTGGTGGGTTCCTAAATTCCAAAATAATTTTAAAGAACCTCTGAATGGTTGTCCGCTTCAAAATCTTCCCCCCAAACACAGAATTTGGAAAAATAAGGGAGAGGCCTCCCTTCCACTTTTCCACTCCCATTTGACAGAATTGGGACGCTTGAGGATTCTTGAGCCCATGTTCCCCAGCTTGTCCATCTCTCATCTGGACCTTCTCAAGGCCCTTTTTCATAACTGGGCCTTCTGCCAGTGTGATTCCAGAAGGTAGCATCTCTTTCTTTCTCTCTCTCTCCTTCCCCCCACCCCTCTCCCTTGAATGAAAACCCAGAGGAAATCCTTCTGTCTCACTGTTGTGATATGAAACAAAACCCCTTGCAACTTGTTTATTTCCTGGCTCAATTGTGTGGGCTGGTGAATGGACCAGGACGGGCTCCTTCTTTAACTGTTTCAAGGCTGCCTTCAGGCTTCCTCTCCCCTTTTCCTGATTTATGAAAACCTTGAGGGAGCTCATAAATAAACTCCACTGGCATGTAAAGTCTGGGAACCAGGAAGTTGGTTTACGCTCTGCCTCCCACGCCTTGCAACAGCCAGGATTGATCCAGGGAGGGAAGAGTGGAGGAAAAAGAATCTATAGAGGAGAGAGGAGGAGCTGATCAGCTATGTTGGCTTGCTGAGTTGTCTTGCAAAACCCCATTGCCATGTTCACAAGACCAATAAGCCTGATTGAGGCTTTATGATGGCTCAACTTGGCCCATTCAACCTATGAGAAAAAGAGAGCTGGCTTTCCCCCGCTCAAACAGCCTCAGCTAGGAAGGGGTGCGAACCCAATGATTGTCTTCTTTCTTTGCAAGAGGAAGGGGGCAAACTCCAACCCCCCTCCTGCATGGTGGCATCCTGGGCATTTTAGATTCCCGGTAAGGAGGGCAGTGGTTGGAGAAAGCAGAAAAATCGGGACATTTGCTGTCTCTCTGGGAGGTTGGTGGCTCCAATAGCTTTCCAGGGCTTTTGGCTGGGTGCGATGCCAATCCAGGCGGCCGTGGGTACCTCTGGGGCTGGCATCGAGGCCCTTTGATTTCTGACAAGACACATTTCAGACTCCAGCAGAGGAAAGCCCAGACTGGGACAGAAACGTCCTTTTGTTTGGCCCAACAAAGAGGCTTTGAGCCGTTTATCTCTGGAGCTGCACAGGAGGAGAGGGAGCCTGGAAAGGCAGGAGGGCGGGTGGGGGGGGTGCTGTGAGAAAGGGAACCGGGAGCTGCCCTGGCGCAAAAGTGCAGCCGGCATGAAACAGGAGCCGCTGCATCAGATAAGCGGCACACAAGGAGCGTTCTTGGCATTCCCCACTCCCGCTGAACCCAGCCAGGCAAGAGAGTCCATTTCTCCTTTAGGATCCTTGTGTTGTTGGAGGGAAACTGAGTCCCAGCACAACCTCTCCCACTCGGTGTCTCCCCAGGCGCTCTTTGCCAACAGTGCTGAAGGCCTTGGATCCATTTATCGGGGCTTAATCACAAACCTTCTTGAATGGGATTCAGTCAAGATCAAGGGAGGTACTACTACCACTCTATAAAGCCTTAGTAAGACCACACCTAGAATACTGCATCCAGTTTTGGTCACCACACTATAAAAAAGACATTGAGACTCTAGAAAAGGTGCAGAGAAGAGCAACCAGGATGATGAGGGGACTGGAGGCTCAAACATACGATGAATGGCCTGGCTAGTCTAGTGAAGAGAAGGACCAGGGGAGACCGGATAGCAGTCTTCCAATATTTGAAGGGCTGCCACGGAGAGGAGGGGGTCAAGCTATTCTCCAAGGCACCTGAAGGCCAGCCAAGCAATAATGGATGGAAACTGACCAAGGAGAGATTCAACCTGGAAATAAGGAGAAATTTTCTGACAGTGAGAGCAGCTAACCCATGGAACAGATATTGCCTTCAAAAGTTGTGGAACCTTCATCACTGTAAACTTTCAAGAAGAGACTGGACTGCCATCTGTCAGAAATGGTGTAGGGTCTCCTGTTTGGGTGGGGGGTTGGACTCAGTGTGGTATTCAGCCGGTTATATCCGGTCAGGAGAACAAGTAGTGGCGGCTGCAGGAGGCTCTGCCCACTCGCCTGGATGTCATCATGTCCCATTTTTGACACCTCTGCACATGTGCAGAATGTCCTGCACATGCGCAGAGGTGTCGCATGCTCACTCACATTTGCAAACCGGTAGTAGCAGTCAATACCACCCTGGTTGGACTACTGTGTCTTATACTTTTTGAACCCCAAAATAAGTACTTGGCCTTATTTTTGGAGAGGTCTTATTATTTTGGGGCGTGTGGAGCAAGATGGGGATCCTCTTGACGTCTTATCTGATTTCCAGCTCTGTCTCCCTAACCCTAACCAGAGGAAATGTTGGAGACCGGCTGCACATGCGGTTAAATATTTTTGAGGAGGGCTTATTTTTGGGAGAGGGCTTATTATCTGGGGAGATCTTATTTTCGGGGAAACACGGTAGGTCCCTTCCAACTCTGTTAATCTGTAATGGTTTCCACATGGAAAGAAGTTGTTATGTGCATTAACTCAACTTGCAGACTGATCCTTTCAGAAGGCAGCCTGGCAAGCTACGGAGGCTCCATTGGGAGGTCAGAAGGAGGCAACTGGACTTTCTTGTTTTTTTTCTTTTGAAGACGTTTCGCTTCTCATCCAAGAAGCCTCTTCAGCTCTGATTGGATGATGGGAAATGGAAGGATTTATATCCCCTGCAGACAGCTGATAATCTGCATCCTTTTGGGGTCATTGAAGGGAAGAAAAAAAAAAAGCAAATGACCAGCTATCTGCAAGGATTATAAATCCTTCTGTTCCCCACTATTCTGCCAGAGCTGAAGAAGTTTCTTGGATGAAAAATCCAGTTGCCTTCTGAAAAAGCACCTTAGGTGCAACCAGAATCAGAGGTGGGTTTCAGCAGGTTCTGACCAGTTCTGGAGAACCAGTAACGGAAATTTTGAATAGTTCAGAGAACCGATAGTAAAAATTCTGGCTGGCCCCGCCCCCATCTATTCTCTGCCTCCCAAGTCCCAGCTGATTGGGAGGGAATGGAGATTTTACAGTATCCTTCCCCTGCCATGCCCACCAAGCCACACCCACAGAACCAGTAGTAAAATTTTTTGAAACCCACCATTTGCCAGAATTCAACATTCAGGCAAATCTGGTTGGGTCCCCAATCTTCTCTCTTGCATCTTGCTTTAAGGGGGAAGACCCCCAAATTCCTGCTATCCAAAGGCAAAGCCGCAGCAGCTGCGATCCCTGGCTTTCCAGGACGGGATGTGGGTTGCCGCAGGTAGCAGCCTTGGGACAGCAGCCAGGTGCGTGAGGAAGACGTGGTCACATTTTCTCCCTCTTTGCTCTAATTTGACTTCCAATTTGATTGGCCTGCAGAGAATAATAAATGACTCCCTAGATTTCTTATGAAATCACATGTGGGGGGAGTAATGTTGCTTATCCTCAGAGGGAGCACAGTTTTGGCTATCTCTGTCTGCGGGAATTTTTGTTTTGGCTCCTGTAACGGCCCTGGCCAGGCTGAAGGACACCTGAAACCTGAGAAGGTTTCAGAGTGCTGAATTTGTACAATAATGGATTACAATGATAGGGATTTTAGCCACTGCAATTTGTGGCTAAAACTGAAGCCAACAGTTGCTTTCTTCAGTGCTCCCGTGGAATTATCCTAATCCTTCCTTCCTTCCTTCCTTCCTTCCTTCCTTCCTTCCTTCCTTCCTTCCTTCCTTCCTTCCTTCCTTCCTTCCTTCCTTCCTTCCTTCCTTCTTTCAACATAGAGCCATACAGTTCTGCTGGGAAAAGTTTGCTATCATTTGCAAATATTCAAAACGAACAGCCACAGCTCTAGATGTTGCTATTTCTTGGACAAATTGTGCTTGGGGATTGGTGGGTCCTCACAACCAGAGCTGCCGGGGAGAGACTCCCTTAATTTCATGGAACAGATTCTAAGTTGGAGGCCATCTCCAGCATAAGAAGTTGTGACTGCCATGTTTTGTGGGGTTCTTGGTGCTCTCTGAGCTTGGTGGCTTGCTTTCAGAAGTTGCCTTAAGGAACTTCATCAGTGCTCATTACTTAGATGAGCAATGAAATGTTCACAGTTCAGAGAGCAGCAAGTCTCCACAGTTCAGCCCTGAGTTACAAGATGCTCTTCTATTGGGACCAGAGTTTTCTTTAGAATAGAATAGAATAGAATAGAATAGAATGGAATGGAATAGAATAGAATAGAACACAGTGGAAACCTTTTGGGAAAAGTGTATTTTTGAGGTTGGCTAATAACCTCCCCCCCCTACTTTTTTTGGGGGGGAGGGAGTTTCAAGATAATCCTATTTCACTGCTGGAATGGCCTGGGAATAGCCCAGACCTTCACCCAATTGAAAATCTGTAGAGCTGACTAAAGAAACTGGTTAATCAGAAGTGACCCAGCAATAAAACCCAGCTAATAGAAGCCATCATTCAATCTTGGTTTCACATTATAACAGCTGCAGAACTCAAAGACTTGGTTCAGTCCATGGGAAGACCTTGTAAGGCCGTAATTCATGCTAAAGGTTACCCAACGAAATATTAACTGACTTGGTGATCATTTTTTTATATCTCATTTTTTCTATGGTGATAATTTTTGTATATCTCATTTTTTTTATACGTTTCACGTTCTTCTTTATACAGTAACTGCTATTCTAATAGCAAATCCTTCATAAAAGTTATTGCATTGTATTCCTGATTAAATTATCTTTCCATTGATATATAATTGATATATATAAAGTGGTGTTATTAGCTAGTTTTAGAAAATACTCTTTTTCCAAAAGGTTTCCACAATTTTGGCCACTCCTGCATTTTTATCCTTAAGTAAGAATATATATTTATTTTTTATTTTTTATTTATTTATTTTATTTTGTCACAACAATATATGTAGGTATCATACAAAAAGATTATATAGTAAATAAACACATATATGAGTAAATATAAGGAGGTATAAGCATATATATAGGAAGAAGAAAAGAAAAACAATAGGACAGGAACGGTAGGCACGTTTGTGCGCTTATGCACGCCCCTTATGGTCCTCTTAGGAATGGGGTGAGGTCAATAGTAGAAAGTTTTTGGATAAAGTTTTTAGGATTATGGGAAGAGACCACAGAGTCAGGTAAAGTATTCCAAGCACTGATGATTCTGTTACAGAAGTCATATTTTCTGCAATCTAGATTAAGACGGTTGACATTAAGTTTAAATCTATTAGTTGCTCTAGTATTATTGCAATTAAAGCTGAAGTAGTCTTTAACAGGAAGGACATTACAATAGATGATTCTATGAGTTAAGCTTAGGTCTTGTCGAAGGCGACGGAGTTCGAAGTTTTCTAAGCCTAGGATTTCAAGTCTGGTGGGATAAGGTATTTTATTGTTTTCAGAGGAATGGAGAACTCTTCTTGTAAAATATTTCTGGACACGTTCAATTGTGTTGATGTCAGAGATGTGGTGAGGGTTCCAAACAGGCGAGCTGTATTCTAGCAAATATTTTATATGCTCTGGTTAGTAGTGTGGTGTTTTTGGAAAAGAAGCTACGCAAAATTAGGTTTACAACTCTTAGAGCCTTTTTTGCTATGTAGTTGCAGTGGGCTTTGGCACTTAGATCATTTGACATGAAAACTCCAAGGTCTTTAACGGGATGGGGGTCGTCTGTAAGGAAATGTATGATAGTCTTTGACTTACAACAGTTCATTTAGTGATTGTTCGAAGTTACAACAGCACTGAAAAATGTGACTTACGAACATTTTTCACACTTATGACCATTGCATCATCCCCTTGGTCATGTGATTTACATTCGGATGCTTGACAACTGACTCACATTTATGACGGTTTCATTGTCCTGGGGTCACGTGATCCACTTTTGTGACTGCCTGACAAGCCAAGTCAATGGGGAAAACCGGATTTGCTTAACAACCGCATTATTCATTTTTAACAACTCCAGTGATTCACTTAACAAAACATGGCGGCAAAGTGGGGCAAAACTCACTTAACAGATTTCTCACTTAGCAATGTAAATTTTGGGCTCAGTTGTGGACTACTTGTATTATACAACCTCAGTCATCCAGCTATGAACTGAACACAACAAACTGCCGTTGGGTGAATTACAATTATTGCATTGCTCTGAAAACGGCCAAGAACAAAGGTGCGAGTTCCTGCAACAGAAAAGCCTTGTTGAGGAGGCGCTGGGAAACATCAGGCCAGGCCGGGTTCTTTTATGCCACTTTGCAGCCAGAAGCAAAGTGGATTCTGCCTTCTGCTTTTTATCCCAAGTGTGTCCTAAAAGAGAGACCTCAAGAGAGAAGGAGAGCTATGGTATTTTTTAGGCCAACGGTTTTGGCTGCGAAACCCTTTGGGGGCTTTTCAACAGAAACCTCTAAAATTGGAGAATGAAATGCCTTCCCTGAAGTTCCTGCCTGAGCTCCTGTTTTCTCTTGGACAATTGCAATTGATTCTGCCGCCTGTCCCTTTCCTGTTTATTGTCTCCCGCAAACAACGGCCTTTGATGTCATTCGGGTCTTTCTTTTCACCCTGAGGGGGTTTCCTGCCCAAGGAGCTTTTTCCAGACCCTACATGCCAGTTTGGAGCTTGTCCTCCTGCATGGGGCTGGTTGGAGCCACTCAGGGTTTTTGAGCATCTTGCAGGGCAAAAATCATCCCTGGATTTAAATTTAATGTGCAGAAAAGAAAGGTTTTGCACTTAGGCAGGGAAAACCAAAAGCACAAGTATGGATTAGGCCCGTGATGGCACACGTACCACAGGTGGAACACGGAGCGATGTCTGCGGGTACGTGAGCCGTCGCCCTAGGTCAGCTCCACCGCACATGTGCACACGCCTCCTGCCAGCCAGCTGATTTTTGGGTCTCTGCCACGCATGGGGGAGACAGGTGTGCAGGTGCGTGGGGCCTGGGGCCTGGAGGCCACGTGCGCATGCCCTGTGGGGTGGGGGGTGGCTTGCCCCCCGTGTCCCGTTTTTGGTTCCAGGAGGCTTCAGGGAGACCTGAAAGGGCCAAAATGGGGTGCAGGGAGGTCGCATGCACATGCGGAGGGGGCAGGGGGTATTGTGGGGGGGGTCACATGCACATGTGCAGAGGGCAGGGGGAGCGCGGGGGGGTTTGCACGTGTATCTGCAGGGGGTGGGGGAGCCCGGAGTGTCATGCACGCATGCACAGGGGGAGGAGCGCATGGGGGGCATTGCATTATGGGTGTGGGCATGCACACACGCAGGGGGTTGGACTAGATGGCCTACAAGGCCCCTTCCAACTCTGTTAATCTGTAATATTCCTAGTGGATGATCACTTAAATATGAGCCAGCCATGTGCAGCAGCCACCGAAAAAACTAGTAGAATCTTGAATTGTATAAATAGAGGCATAGAATCAAAATCATGTGCAGTATTAGTACCGCTTTATAAAGCTTTAGCGAGGCCACACCTGGAATACTGCCATCCAGTTTTGGTCACCGCACTACAAAAAAAGATGTTGAGACTTTGGAAAAAGTGCAGAGAAGAGCAAATAAGATGATTAGGGGCCTGGAGAGAAAAAACATAGGAAGAAGGACTAGGATTTGGGTATGGCTAATCTAGAGAGAAGAAGGATTGGGGAAGGGGGTGGGGATGGAACATGACAGAAATCTTCCAATATTGGAGGTGCTACAATACATACATGCAAGAAAGCTGCTATGTATTCTCCCGACAGTTGGGAATTGTGTCTGATGCTAACATCCCTGCATCTAAATCCCAGCCCTCTGTCTGTGTGTGTGTGTGTGTGTGTGTGTGTGTGTGTGTGCAAGTCTGGTGGGGAGAGAGGTTGGCTCTGGTGCCTCTGAGGTGCCAAGGGCCATCTGCAGATGCCTCCTCTTGGGAGCAGCCCTGAGCCGACCAGCTGACTGGTGCCCAATGCTGCAGCCTCCAGGAAACCCCAGAGAAGCCCAGGGGTTGCAAGGATGCCAGGATGCCCGCCTCCCCATCCCCCGCCCTTCCCCATATTCTCATGGGCTCTCTCAGCTGCCTGGGTCTCTGCTCGCTTGGCTAATTGGAGAGCGTGATCACTGGAAGGAAGGGAGGAGAAGGATTCGCTATTATATCTGGCCCCCAGCCAACAGCCTTTGTGCTTTCAGAAGGCCGAGTCAGGGAGGGCTGGGAAGCCCTCTTTCCCCCAACCAGCCCGCCTGATTTCTTCTTGTGCCCCCTTTCCTTTCTTTTCTGGGGAGGCAAGCAAGAAGACAAGAACCAGAAGTCGAGAGCCTCGCAGCCCGAGATCACCCTTGCCCAACCAAAGCTTCCTCACAGGCTGTGTGTGGACCCCAAACTGCTGGGGACCCCTTAGTCTCCTACAGGGTGTCAACACACCCATTGTGGCTCCTTGGCTGTTTGGTGGGCTCAAACAGTTTGGCAACAGGGGAAGGCGGGCACCGACGCAGCCAAACGGTTTTGATCTCATGTGGGGAGCTGCCGTCCCTTTTGTGTCATCACATAGCTTTTTGATATTTCCTTATTTGCAATAGGACATCAGCTGTTTTTCATCGTATCAATGCTTGCCATCATTGAATTACCCTGTTTTCCCCAAAATAAGACATCCCCTGATAATAAGCCCAAACGGGCTTTTGAGCACATGGCAATAAGGCCAAGCGCTTATTTTAGGGTTCAAAAAAATATAAGACAGGGTCTTATTTTCAGGAAAACACGGTAATAATTATCATTAAGTACTATTAAACATTCTTTTTAAGTCCATTAAACTGCCAATCTCAGCTATTCTATATACTAAGGTCTTTCGCAAATTTCAAACAATAACTTATTCATTGTTCAGACTGATTCCTAAAACTATGAAAGTCCATGGAAGAAACTGTCGTTTCATTTTTATTGTGAAATTTGAGCTTCTTCTTCCTGTTATAGCCAACATTTTTGTATGTAAAGAAAACATCTGACGAAGTAAACATCAGTTCAACTAATAACATGTTTGGAAAATTAACAAAAATTGCTAAAAAATTCTGGATTGATGGAGGAATATTTTTGTTCTGCCAGAGGTGTAAATATCCATCTTGATTAAAACCAACTTTGTATCCATCATCATTGTGAAGTTCCAAAGTTTTCTTTTGATCTAGAACATCTACCTCATACAGGTTTACTTTGAATGAACTCCTCATAATCCACGCGGTTTTCAAATGTATTGGGACACCCAGCTGATTTTTCATGTCACTCTTGAGGCCTACAAATTATTTCCAAATTTAAATTTTACTCTGCAGTTTTAAGCTTGTCTTGAGTCAGAATACTTCTGGGAACTGATAAAATGGCAAGCGCTTCTGGAAAGTATTTTATTTATTATTAATTTTCCCTCACATAGATTCAGCCTGAGATAGTAATGAAGGTGCTGAAATCAGGAGTCCCTGAGTTCCAGTTCTGCCTTAGACATGAAAAATCGGCTGGGTGACCTTGGGCCAGTCCTTCTGTCTCTCAGCCCAGCCCACCTTACAGGGTTGTTGTAGTGGGGAAAACAAGAGGAAGAAATAGCATTATGTTCGTTGCCTTGAGTTATTTATAAAAATAATAAAGTCACAATACATATATTTTAAATAAATAAATATTATTTATTAAACCAGTTTATATGGCTACCTAACTCATACATGAGGACAAATAATTTCTCTGTAGATACAAATAAAACATTTTTTTAAAGGCGCGTCACTTCCTAGCCAACCTTGAAGTTTGAAATTAATCTCATCAAACATCTGAAATATTTCTGGAACAAGAGCTTTATTAATATTGCCTCAGCGTTGGGTGGCTGACCTGACTTAACCTCTGAAATTCTCAAGAGGTTATGGGACTATTCAAAATATTTTAAAGTAGGGGTCTCCAACATTAGTAACTTTAAGACTTATGGACTTCAACTCCCAGAGTTCCTCAGCCAGGAGACCAAGCAGTTGCCAAGGTTGGAGACCCGTGTTTTAAAGGATGGTGGAGATTGTTGATCAATTGATTGACTGTGTGCCATCAAGTCGCTGTCAATTCTTAGCAACCACATAGAAGAAGTTCTTCTAAATGATCTGTCCCCAACCTGGGTTTTGGGGTGGACTCATCACTTTGCTGCTAGCCAACACCTTTTAAAATTCTTCCCATTAATTAATTGATTGATTAGATGCCATCAAGTCAGCATGGACTCTAAGGGACCACACATATAGATTTTTCCCTCCAGGACAATCTACCCTGAATTGTTGTCCCAATGTTATCTATGGAGATTCTCTATCATCCAGGTCACAGTTGTCCCAACTTCTCCAAAAGGCAACTGGGGTTTCTTGGTTTTTGTTTTTTTTTGAAAACATTTCCCTTTTCAACCAAGCTTTTTCAGTTCTGAGAACTGATCCCTCACATATCCCAAAGTTGTTCCCATCCCTGCTGTAACCGAATCCATCCATCTTGCTGCTAGTTATCCTGTTCTCTTCTGCCTTTCCCAGGATTATGGCCTTCCATGGTGGAAGATGCATAATGCGTCTGAAATATGATATTTGAGATGGGTCATTTGTGCCTCAAGAGACAACTCTTGGCTTGTGGTAGGATCCAATTGTTTGTTTTCTTGGGTTTCCCTGATATTCTCAAGATTTTCTCCAGCATTAAAACACAGAATTTTTTTCCAATTCCTGAATTTTTTTTAAAAGAGTTCAAGTCTTAATCCTTTTTTTGTTTTCTTGTTTTATGCAAAGGGGTTAACAAAGACCAGGTGGCTTTCTGTATCAGAAAAGAGCTGGACGGTGCTCTGGAGGTCTTCTAGTCCAGCCCCCTGCTCAAGCAGGAGATCCTATTTTTGCTCCTTTGCTCCTTTTTGCTCCTTTGAAAATGTTTGTGGGCATTACAAACCCAATGGAAAGCTTTGGATAGGAGAGGATTTGAGGTATCCAACACTGTTCTTGAAGGGTCAAAATCAGCACTGAATGAATCCATATACCAAACCATTTAATGAAGAATGGCAACAGCACTGCTTATCTGGAGTTATTTCAAAATTAGAGCCCATTGGGCTAGGGGGAACCCATCTTGGAATAATCATAGCATGTTAATAAATGGCTGAGAATTAATTGGGGCTTTTCCAAGTTATCCTATCCTATCTGCTGTACCCATTAAACACAACAATCGCAATATGCTCATTGACAGTTGCTGCTTGGTTGAAACTTGGTTTACCAAACATTAATCATAGATGATACCAAGTATTGCGTGGAATATAGTGGTAGTACTTTCCAAGAAATAGGTGAGCAAAAAGAAGCAGATTTTGTAGCCCAATCAACTGTGCCGTCTCACCCAGACTGAAGAGTTTGCTGTTGTAGTGGTTACAAGAGGATTTATGGCTTAGTATGCTGTGTGAACCTACTGACAGTGACTTATTTAATCCACTGAGTTTATTGCTTGTTCTGATTTTAGCCAACAGATAAAATAATTTTCTAAAAGGCCAAAAGCCTGTGTGAGAATATCCACTGAAAATGTATGGTTCTGGCATAAATCAATATTTATAATATGTGAACATGATAGCAGTGTTCCAATATTTGAGGGGCTGCCCCATGGAAGAGGGGATCAACCCCTTCTCCAAAGCACCTGAAGGCAGGACAAGAAGAAACGGATGGAAACTAATCGAGGAGAGAAGCAACTTGGAATTAAGGAGAAACTTCCTAAAAGTGAGAACAATTAACTAGTGGAATGACTTGCCTCCAGAAATTGTGGTTGCTCCATCACTGGAGTTTTTACAGAAGAGATTGGACAACTATTTATCCAGAATGGTATAAGGTCTCTTACTTGTGCAGGAGGTTGGACTAGAAGACCTCCAAGGTCCCTTCCAACTCTGTTATTCTGTTATATATTAGCAATGTTAGCTTTAAGAATGTCAGATTTATGAGATCATGTCAAAGTTCTGTAACTTGGTTTCCATCAGCAGCTGGCCAGATGCATCTTTGAAGTTAGCAAGCAAGTTTGTTTATTTAAAAAAAAACATTTTAACCCCACTCCTAGAGCTGCTTACAACTGTCAGAAATGAGATAATCCCCATCCATAAACTTCAGACCTAAAAACATGCAAAAAGGAGGGAGGGAGGGAGAGAGGGGGGGTTGGAGTGTGAAAAAGCAGAGGCCTTGGAAGCTAAATTCAAGAGTCATGGAGCAAAATGGCAGATTCTGCCCCAACCAGCTTCTGAACTGGTTTGTCATTTGGGGACCAAATGAATTGTACACCGAAAATCTGCATGGCTTCATAACTTGCTTTCTATTAGAAAAAAAAATATTTGTAGCTCAGGATTGGATTGTGGGGTCCATGGTGCTTTCTGAACTTGATTGTTTTCTCACAGAAATTTCATGACCCAACTAGATAACATCATCACTGCTAGAAGGGAGTGGAATCTGCTGTCTACTTACCTTTCTTGCCCTGTCAGAGCAGATGGGAGGATTCTTGGTGATTCCTTGATCAAGCTGTTAATTATTATTAGATTGTCTGATTTGCTAGTTCCTTGATTGCGGTATTGTTTAATGCTTGACTGTTGGTCTGTAACACCAATATCAATAGTAGACCAACAATCAAATAGTAAACAACAACCTAATTGAGGAACCACCAAGAACATCTTACCAACATGGACAGGGAAAGCCATTTGTATATAACAAAGAGTGCATTCCACTCCCTTCTAGCACTGATCAGGTCACCTAGTTGGGTCAAGAAACGTCTGCATGAAAACAACCAGGCCCAGAGAGCACCAAGTGCTTTCCATTGGCGTGGGACAGTTGTAATGCTGCCCATCTTGATTCATGAAGTAACTTAATTTTGAATTTATGTCAGGTACAAAATTGGCCATGGTTAACACTAAGCCACAAGGGTAATTGCAAACCCCAGGGCATTTCCAGGCTGGTTGAGTGTGTTGCGAGAACCTAGCACTATATGGCCTCCTGACATAGTTCCTTCACCCAAAACTGTATCAACTCATTCTAGGACAGTGATGGCTAACCTCTTCTGGATTGAGTGCCCAAAGCGCATGCGTGAGTGCGTGAATGCGCGTGCGTGTCCCCTAACCCCCAAATGCAATGTGTGCGCAGTCCCATACATGCACATGTGGCCCCCGGCACGTGGCCCCCGCACATGCGTACGGGTCCCCCACATGCACCCCGCCCCCACGCATGCGTGGCAGAGACCCGAAGACCTGGCTGGTGGGAGTCACCCATACATGCGCAGCAGAGCTGAGCTGGGACAACGGCTCACATGCCCACAGAGAGGGTGCTGTGTACCACCTGCTCGCTCCCTTTTCTGACAGGGCCACAACAGAATGAAATGTGCTTCCAAGATTCCTACCATTGCATACGAATGGCTGTATCTTCCCGGTAGTCTGAGAGCTTAATAGAGCTTCCATGAACAGGGGCAGTCCACCTCTAATTTCCCAGTGGATGACCCAATGAAATTGACATTTGGCCAGCTTTTGTAATGAGGACAAATGCTGGCTTAGAAAGGATTCCCTCTGTCTTCCATGTCCAGCTGGTCTTTATTATGTAAAACCCTGTATTATCTGGGTTTCCCTACCATTTCAAGCTAAACTAGTTTGTTTTTGCATTGAAACTTACAGAAAACAAGCCACTGTTATCTGACAACCAAATGTTGTGGCTAACCAAACCAATGGTTGCTTATTTGGCTGATGAAGAACAGCCTGGCACTCAGCACGAACCCAGTCACTGAAAAAAGGCCAGTGCCCACCGCCTGGAAGATGGGCCCCTTTGCCCTGTAAATCTTTGCACATTTTTTTCTCCCAAGAAAATTTTCTGGCAGAGCAAAGCCAGCAGTCACGGTGAGACCCGCCGGTTGTTCTTTATCTGAAGGCAACCGTTGGAAAGTCTTGTTCAAACACGCTGCACCACAAATCAAGATGATGTCTTTGGGTTGCCGCTGCTGGGATGCTGCTGTGTATTTGTTTAAAGCAGCCAATCTGGAGCGCCTGCACATCCCCAGCCTCTCCCTCCACCAATTGAAGGGCCGCAGCAGCTCCAGGCCTCTGGGCGTCTCCTTTCAGCACCAGGGTTCAGCCCCACACGGTTGCCACCAAGCCCTGTCCTGCCCTCCAAACCCCCTCGGGCTCAGATGCTCCGGTGTCTGCCTGAAAATTGGACAGCTTCACACTGGAGGGGGGTAGGTTAAACCCTCATTCTGCTGTGTGACCCACCCAGCCATCTTGGCTTCTTAAAAGCGCAGTTGGGGGCCTTGCTGCTTGTGTGAAGCCAATCATCACGGTCCATCCGTCCCACAAACCGTGCCAAGCGGCACTGGGTGGCTTAGACAAACAGAATAGCAGCAGCAAGTTAGTTCAAACTGCTAATGTGGAACAGGATCAGAGGGTATTTGATTCCTGCAGAAGTTCCCCATTCTTGTATTTGCCCAAGACTGCGTGAAAGCCTCAGGTTTGTTTTAGAAGTCACAATGAGGGGCCTGCATAAGCGCACAAATGTGCCTACTGTTCCTGTCCTATTGTTTTTCTTTTCTTCTTCCTATATATATATAGATGCTTATACCTCCCAATATTTACTCATATATATGTTTATATACTATAAAATCTTTTTATATGATGTTGTGACAAAATAAATAAATAAAATAAATAAATAAATAAATAAATGTGCTCACACAACCTGTGATCAGGGCAAAAATTCTGGGGACTGCGAGCACTTAAAAGCCTAAACTATTGAAAGTGCGCTGCAGCTCACGGAAGGACCTGATTATCAATTGGGTTAGCAATACCCCTTAGACTTATATACCACTTTACAGTGCTTCACAGCCAGGGGTAAAATGCTCCCGGATCGGACCGGATCGCATGATCCAGCAGCGATCATGGCCGGTACTGTGTTTTCCCAAAAATAAGACCCTGTCTTATATTTTTTTGAACTCTGAAATAAGCGCTTGGCCTTATTGCCATGTATTCAAAAGCCCGATTGGGCTTATTATCAGGGGATGTTTTATTTTAGAGGAAACATGGTAGTTTGGTGATCCAGTAGCGATGGCGGAGGAAAGCTCCGCCCACCCAACTGGGGCATCATTACTTCCTAGTTTTACCAGGGAAGTAATATGTTTTTTACCTTCTGTGCATGTGCAGAAGGTTTTGCACATGCACAGAAGGTCTGCGCGCACGTACTTCCGAACTGGTAAGTAATCTACTTACAGGTAAGTAGATATCACCCCTGTTCACAGCCCTCTCTAAGCAGTTTGCAGAGTCAGCCTCTTGCCCCCAACAATCTGGCTCCTCATTTTACCCACCTTGGAAGGATGGAAGGCTAGTCAACCTTGAGCGGGGCAGAATTGAACTCCTGACAGTAGAATGCAGAGTTAGCCTGCAATGCTGCATTCTAACCACTACACCACCACGGCTCATAGACAGACAGACAGATGGACATAGAGATACATAGCAATAGCAATAGTACTTAAACTTATATAGAATAAAATAGAGCTGGAAGGGACTTTGGAGGTCTTCTAGTCCAGCTCTCGCTCAAGCAGGAGAACCTATACCAGCTCAGACAAGTGGCTGTCCAGTCTCTCCTTAAAAACCTCCAGTGATGGAACACCCACAATTTCTTGAGGCAAGTTGTTCCATTGATTAATTGTCCTCACTATTAGGAAATTTCTCCTTAGTCCTAAATTACTTCTCTCCTTGATTAGCTTCCATTGTTTCTTGTCCTGCCCCTCTGGTGCTTTGGAGAATAATTTGACCCCCACTTCTTTGTGGCAGCCCCCCAAATACTGGAAGACTGCTATCCTGTCACCCTTAATTCTTCTTTTCTCTAGACTAGCCAAACCAAAATCCTGCAGCTGTACTTTCTATGTTTTAGTCTCCGGGCCTTTCATCTTAGCTGCTCTTTAGATTAAAAAATAATGTGAGTTTGTATTTTTCTGAAAACTCACGAAGAGCCAGGTTTGGCCGGGGAGACGGTTTGCAAGTATGCAGAGGGCTCCCCTGAAGCTCTCTGCAGTCAGAGGGTCCTTGGCTGCCTATGTTTTTAGCAAGAGCCACAACCAAACAGCCCAGTGAAAAATGCCTGCACTTATTTGAGGTCTCCTCTGACTGGATTTTGGTCAAAGGCAGCAAGTGAAGCACCATCTAAAAAAACTCTTGCAAGGAAAAATAATAAAAATGCATCAGAGTTTGACAGCGGCTGCAGCGCCTGTCTCTTTTTTCAATGCACCCACAAAGTCCACTTTGGAGAAACCAAAATATTGTGGCGATAACAGAGATAAAAGGGATGCAAAAAAGCCTTCCATGTGCCGTTTGGACAAGTGGTGTCAAAGAACCCGCATTTGTCAGTAACAAAAGCGGCTGGTTTTATTTAAATATCCCGGGGCAAATTTCTCACTAAACCAACTTTCCCACGCTGGGACTCTCCTTTTTCGCCTGCACATTTTGGCAATTTTTTTTTGTTCTCGGAGCTGCTGGTTTCACTTAGTTTTTTTTTTCCAGGCCCTCGGGACTCAAAAATAATTTACAGATGCGTGTTACCTGTTTATATTTGCATTAGGTTTTCCTTAGCGAACATAATATTTCTTAGCTTGCAGGAACAAAAAATAGATCCCACGGTGGTGTTTCTTATCCGTTTTATTTGAACTTGGGGGGGAAAAAAATCTCCCAAACTTCAGACATGTTTAAATCTGTCTGGGCAGAGGAAAAAATGTAAAAGAACGACGAATCCAATGGAGATCTGCCAAGATTTCCATTAAGTCAGGCTTAACAGTTATTTAATTTTATTTTTTAAAAAATGCCTTCAGTCCTGCTATTTTAAATTCAAAATATCTCCTCGAATTGTTCATTTTTTTAAAGGGCTGGTCCAAGGATCCAAAAATCATTTGAGAGATTTTGTTTTATGAAAACACTTCTACTCATTCATCTTTTTAAAGGACTTTTAGGGGGAAGAAGAAAGGATCTTCTGTGTCCAAAATCCCATGATTTTACTAAAATATGCCTTTTGATAAATTAAAAGGTTAAATTAGTTGCTTGTATTTCAAAGAAGGAATTCAGCTAGTTTCCTGGTTTAAAAAAATCAAAATCACAGAGACATTTTGCATCTCTCTGCAGGTCCCCTCACAAAGTACAATTTCTCCACCACTCTCCCCTATACTTTAACCCTTCCTGCATTTTATGACTTCTGCATCCCACAGGAAGCTGCGATGGTAAAAATGCAGATATGATTTTGAGGTGGAATAATGAAGTCTAAGCCGTGAATTTGACTTTGTTTTTCTTGTTTTTTATAATTTTTATTTTATTTTAAGCACATTAAATACAGAAGACAAGGCATTCAACATTTATATACATATCATTGTTTATCAGCTATTCAAGACAGTCCTTTCCTATTATTTATATATATTTTAATCCTATCTTATTCTACTTTTATTTATCTACCGTTCTTTATTTCATCTACATTTTACGTTGTTGTTCAATTTTCTTATCTTACCTATTTTCTAACATTCCTACCATTTGCACCAGACCTTATAGTAATCTGTGTCATCTTTCTCTTTGATTTCTTTTGTAAGTTTGTCCATCTCTGCACATTCTAGTTTTTTTTTAATTAATTCTTCCTCTGTTGGTGGATTTTCTTTCTTCCAGTTTTGGGCGTAGGTTATACGTGCTGCTGCTAGTATATGGAGTATTAAATATTGTGTATCGTTTGTATAATTTTCTGTAAATATAAAAATTGTTCTGGCTCTCCCTTTATTGGTTTCTGTATTATTTCCTGTAACCACTTTTTAATTTTGGCCCAGAATTGTTTCGCCACTGGGCAGGTCCACCAGAGATGATAATATGTTCCGTAATGGCTCTTGCATTTCCAACATTTTGGTGAGTTGTTGGGATAACATCTTTGCTATTCTGGCTGGTGGACTTTGTTTTTCTTCAAAAGAAAGGATGCCCACTCTCCCCACTGAAAATTAGCGGTTTTACTTTTGGGAAAAGAAACAGGAGCAAGGTGAATTGTGAATTGCATCTCACAATTCAGCAAAAATGTCCAACTACAAGAGTATAGGTAGTCCTCGATTTACTACAGTTCATGTAGGACTGAAACAGGACTGAAAAATGTGACTTATGAATTTTTCATAGTTACGACATTTGCAGCATCCTCATGATCACCTGATCAAAATTCAGATGCTGGGCAACTGGTTCATATTTGTGACAGTTTGCAGTGTCCCAAGGTCACGTGATCCCTCAGGTGATCCCCTTTTGTGACCTTCTGACAATCCAAGTCCACAGGGAAGCCAGGTTCACTTAACAACCAGGTTACTAACTTACCAATTGTGGCGCTTCACTTAACAACGGAGACAAGAAAGGTCATAAAATGGGGCAAAACTCACCTGACAAATGTCTCACTTAGCAACAGAAATGTTGGGTTCCATTGTGGTCGTAGGTTGAGGGTTATCTGTACAGACTTCTGACCATTTCAGAGCCCACTTACAGGGTGGAGGAAGTTGCAAGTTGTAATTGGGGCTTGGAACCATTCAAAAAAGTCAACCTAGTGGCTGCCATTGGTTTGGATGCGTGGTTGCATGATGCCACATGCATTGCACAACAACACATACACAAGGGTGGAGCTTCGGTTTTGACTCCTGCTGTGAATGCGTCTATTTGGAGGGGGTTAGCAGGAGATCCTCCCACATTCACCGCCCCCCCCACAAGAGATTGACATTGTGCAGATATCAGACTGCGAGAGGGGTTAGGGTTAGGGTTAGGTCCACTGCTTGGGTCTTCGTGTGATCTTCAGATCATGTTATTCCCATCCCAAAGTCAGGTTACTTGATTTCATACATTCTTTTTTATATAAGAGTAACAGAGTTGGAAAGACCTTAGAGGTCATCTAGTCCAACCCCCTGCTCACGCAGGAGACCTGTACTAGGGATTCGAACCACCGAACTGCCAACCTTTCTGACTGACAAGCTCAGCATCTTAACCACTGAGCCACCTTGCCACAAAGCCATGGTTATTTCCTGCCTTTATTTCCTTATAGCAAACCCCGGTTTATCTTAGCCAAAGGCTAAGGAGTAAACACAACCAACTGTGTCATTAAGCCAGAAACCACAACAAGAACTTAGAGCAGCGGTTCTCAACCTGTGGGTCGGGACCCCGTTGGGGGTCGAATGATGATTTGCCAGGGGTCGCCTAAGACAATTGGAAATATGGGAAGTATACTTGCGAGTCGAAGAATCACGCTCCAATGGTTGACTCTTCAGGCTCTGCAGGCTCTTCAAATCGCTAGCCGAATTCGGCTTCAGGCGCGATGAATTAAAAAAGAGAGAAATCTTTGCTCTGATGTCTCCCTCTCAAGCCAGCTGCAATCACTCCAATCGCTAGCCTAATCTGGCTTCAGGCGCGATAAACTTAATAGGGGAGGAGTCTCCACTTTAATGCCTCCGTCCTCAAGGCAATCGCAAGCAGTTCAGATCGCTAGCCAATACGGCTTCAGGCGCGATAAATTCAAAACAAAAATAATTTTACAGTTGGGGTCGCCACATCGTGGGGAATTGTATTAAAGGGGTCACAGCACTATAAAGGTTGAGAACCACTGACTTAGAGGAAGATGCCAGACTTGGTCTATGGACCCAAAAAGAAGGGCAGACCTCTGGGTCAGAAAGATGACTGAGAACAAAACCAACATCAGCTTCCACTCCCAGCTCTAACTGTGGATGATTGAACCACAGAATGTTTGTGAAACCACAATCGCGGAAATTGGAGATCAGAGCAGGCAAAGGTGACATACTTCCAGCCAAACCATCTTAAAGCAGAAGATGGCCTAATGTACATGTGAACCCCAATGGCCCCAGTGTGAGGGTGATACATTTATTTTGTCTTGTCTGAAATGGTATAGGGTCTCCTGCTTGAGCAGGGGGGTGGACTAGAAGATCTCCAAGGTCCCTTCCAGCTTTGTTCTGTTCTGTTCTGTTCTATTCATTAGATTTTTATCTAGCATTTATTACTCTATAAATAACTCAAGATGGCATAATACCCTGTTTCTCCCAAACGAAGACAACCCCTGATAATAAGCCCAATTGGTCTTTTGAGCACATGGCAATAAGGCTAAGCGCTTATTTCAGGGTTCAAAAAAATATAAGACAGGGTCCTTCTTCCTGCTATTTTCCCCAACAACCTACAAGGATTACGCCGAGAATAAGTGACTGTCCCACAGTCACCTAGCAGCTTACATGCCTAAGGAGGACTAGAACTCAGAGTCTCCTGGTGATTGGCCCAAAGTCACCCTCCTGGCCTAAGGCAGGACTAGTCTAGAACTCATAGCTTCCTGGTTTCCAGGCCTGCACCTTCATGGATACAGTACATCATACTGGCTTATTGTCAGAGTAAGATCCTTTCAGGAGCCAAATAATGTACAGAACCTGGCTTAACAAGATATCACCTTTACGTTGACATAGTATGTTGTGCATGGAACTTGCCAAGAATGACACACACACAGCACAGCAGCATTCAGCTACAATTTTGGTCACTACACTATAAAAAAGATGTTGAGCCTCTAGAAAGAGTGCAGCGAAGAGCAACCAGGTTGATTAGGGGACTGGCGGCTAAAACATACGATGAACGGGTGCAGGAACTGGGCCTGGCTAGTCTAGTGAAGAGAAGGACCAGGGGAGACTGGATAGCATCTTCCAATATTTGAGGGGCTGCCACGGAGAGGAGGGGGTCAAGCTATTTTCCAAACCACCTGAAGGCCAGACAAGGAATTATGGATGCAATCTGAACAAGGAGAGATTCAACCTGGAAATAAGGAGAAATTTTCTGACAGCAAACGCAATCAACCCATGGAACAGAAGTTACCTTCAAAAGTTATGGGAACTTCATCACTGGAGGCTTTCAAGAAGAGACTGATAGAAATTGTGTAGAGTCTTCTGCTTGGGCCAGGGGTTGACCTTGAAGGTCCCTTCCAACTCTGTTAATCTACAAGATAGTTCAGTGCATTATATTAGCTTCCTTCCTTCCAATAAGTTAACCTAATTAAGAGTTGTGTGTGACTGCAGGCCCTGTACAGCCTCCATTCTCTTCCCTAGGCAAGCATCACAACAACCCTCCCATGTAGGTTTTGGGACTTTGGAAAAAGTGCAGAGAAGAGCAGCTAAGATGATCAAAGGCCGAGACTAAACCATATGAAGAATGGCTGCAGATTTTGGGTTTGGCTAGTCTAAAGAACAGTTACAGCCTGTTATTAGAACACAGTAGCCTGCAATTACTGCAGGTTCAAGCCCAGCCCAAGGTTGACTCAGCCTTCCATCCTTTATAAGGTAGGTAAAATGAGGACCCAGATTGTTGGGGGGGGCAATAAGTTGACTTTGTAAATATACAAATAGAATGAGACTATTGCCTTACACACTGTAAGCCGCCCTGAGTCTTCGGAGAAGGGCAGGATATAAATGTAAACAAAAAAAAAGAAAAAAAAAGAAAAAAGAAAAGAAGAATCAGGGGTGACAGTCTTCCAATATTTGAGGAGCTGCCACAAAGAGGAGGCCATCAAATTATTCTCCAAAGCACCAGACAGCAGGAAAAGAAACAATGGAAACTAATCAAGGGGAGAAGAAACCTGGAATTAAAGAGAAACTTCCTAATAGTGAGGACAATTAACCAGTGGAACAGCTTTTCTACGGAAATGGTGGGCGCTCCATCACTGGAGGTTTTTAAGAAGAAACTAGTGGCAGTTAAGAAGCAAAAAAGTTGTCATATGCCAACATGACATATCTAATAAATTGGAACTTTGAGGAACCTCAAGCCTTGGAGCTTTATTTTGTTGGGGGTGTTCCTTGGAACCCTGACAATTAGACAGCCCCACTTGTCTGAAATGGTATAGGGTCTCCTGCTTGAGGGGATTGGACTAGAAGACCTCCAAGGTCCTTTCCAGCTCTATTCTGATTATTATTATATTAAGGAGAAACTTCCTAACAATGAGGGCAAGTAACCAGTTGGACAGCTTGCCTTCAGAAGTTTTGGTGCTTCATCCCTGGAGGCTTTTAAGAAGAAACAATCATTTGTCTGAAAGGATACAGAGTCTCCTAATTGAGCAGGGGGGTTGGACTAGAAACTTCCAAGGTCCTTCTAACTCTGATGATGATGGTGCAGGTGAGCCTGAAGGCTTCAACCTGTTTGTGAGGACCTGAAGAGGCAAACCTCCTGCTGAGTATCAGGGCAGCACTTGGGAACTTGCCAACCAATTTAAGAGAGTTGGAAGGGACCTGGTAGGTCATCTAGTCCAATCCCCTGCTCAAGCAGGAGACCCTCTACCATTTCTGACAAATATTGCTTTGAAGTACATCAGTCATTCTGCTGCTGTGGAATAGATACAGGATAACAGAGTTGGAAGGGACCCCCTAGGTCATCTAGTTCAACCCCCTCCCCAAGCAGGAGACCCTACACCATTTCTGACGGATGGCAGTCCAGTCTCTTCTAGAAAGCTTCCAGGGATGAAGCTCCCACAACTTCCGAAGGGGGGCAGAGGTCGACCGCGAGGGGCCTCACTTGTGGGGTCCCTCAGGGGTCGATTCTCTCGCCCCTTCTGTTCAACATCTACATGAAGCCGTTGGGTGAGATCATCAGTGGTTTCGGGGTGAGATACCAGCAGTACGCTGATGACACCCAGCTGTACTTTTCCACCCCGGACCACCCCAATGAAGTTGTTGAAGTGCTGTCCCGGTGTTTGGAAGCTGTACGGGTCTGGATGGGGAGAAACAGGCTCAAGCTTAATCCCTCCAAGACGGAGTGGCTGTGGATGCCGGCACCCCGATTCAGTCAGCTGCAGCCGCGGCTGGCTGTTGGTGGCGAGTTATTGGCCCCAAAGGATAGGGTGCGCAACTTAGGTGTCCTCCTGGATGATCGGCTGTCGTTTGAAGATCATTTGACGGCCGTCTCCAGGGGGGCCTTCCACCAGGTTCGCCTGGTTCGGCAGTTGCGCCCCTTCCTTGATCGGGATGCCTTGTGCACAGTCACTCATGCGCTCGTTACCTCTCGCTTGGATTATTGTAATGCTCTCTACATGGGGCTCCCCTTGAAGTGCGCTCGGAGGCTTCAGTTAGTCCAGAATGCAGCTGCGCGGGTTATAGAGGGAGCTACACGTAGCTCCCATGTAACACCGATCCTGCGCAGGCTGCACTGGCTGCCTGTGGCTTTCCGAGTGCACTTTAAGGTGTTGGTTATGACCTTTAAAGCGCTCCATGGCTTAGGACCTGGGTACTTACGGGACCGCCTGCTGCTACCACATGCCTCCCACCGACCCGTACGCTCCCATAGAGAGGGACTTCTCAGGGTGCCGTCCGCCAATGCCGGCTGGCGGCCCCCAGGGGAAGGGCCTTCTCTGTGGGGGCGCCCACACTCTGGAATGAGCTTCCCCCGGGTTTACGTCAAATACCTGACCTCTGGACATTTCGTCGCGAACTAAAAATACATCTTTTTATCCGCGCGGGGCTGGCTTAAATTAGTTTTAAGGGGAAATTTTATTAATTTTAAATGGGGTTTTTAGTATGGAAAATTTTTAATCTCAGGCTAATTTAATAAGTTTTTAAATGGTATTTTAATCTGTATATTGTGTTGTTTTTACTTTTGCCTGTACACCGCCCTGAGTCCTTCGGGAGAAGGGCGGTATAAAAATAAAATAAAATAAATAAATAAATAAGGCAACTTCTGTTCCATGGGTTGATTGTCCTCACTGTCAGGAAATTCCTCCTTATTTCCAGGTTGAATCTCTCCTTGTTCAGTTTCCATCCATTATTCCTTGTCTGGCCAACAACATTAAAGAAGCTATGAGTCCTGACAGTTAGAACAATGAATCAGTGGAACAACTTGCCTCCAGAAGTTGTGAATTGTCCAACACTGGAAGAGATTGGATAACCATTTGTTTGAAGTGGTGTAGGGTTTCCTGCCTAAGCAGCGGGTTGGACTAGAAGACCTCCAAGGTCCTTTCCAACTCTGTGATTCGATTTATCTTCTATCTTCTATCACAGTTTCAAGAACTTCCAGTGGCGGGTCGTTCCCGCTCAGGGGACGACCGGGGGCGGGGGACGGGACGGGACGGGACAAGGCCCCGCCCGTCTTCTCCGGGGAGGAGGTGCCGGCATCGCGGCCGGCCCTCGCATTCAGATGCAAAAAAGAAAAGAAAAGAAAAGAAAAGAAAGAAAAAAAGAAACCCCCAAACCCCGCCCCGGCCGGTCCCGCCCCCAGTCCCTCCGCCCCGGCAGCCAGCCTCGCTCGCGTGCGCGCTCAACGCCCTTTTTGCAAACTTCCCGGCCAGCCGAGAAGTTCCTCTTTTCTTGCAGCGGAGCCGCCGAGCCGAGCCGAGTCCCCGGCAAGGAGCCTTTCAAGGAGCGCGGCGTCTCCCAGCAGCCCTCCGGCCTGTCCCGTCCCGTCCGCGCCCTCCAAGGATCCCATCCCGTCCGGAGCCGACGCAGCCGGTCCGGCAATCCCATCGGCCGGAGCGCCGCAGAGCCAGGCGGCGGGATGCAATTGCAACCCCTCCGGGGACGGAGCCGCCGCCTCCGACGCTTCCCGGGGTTGCTGCTTCTGTGGCTGCTGCTGCTGGCCGTCTTGCCCGCCTTCGTTGCAGGTAGGCAGGCAGGGCGGCTTCTGGGGCGGGGAAGGCCGAGGTGGGTCGATGGGCGATGCTGGCGGGGGAGCCTCCCTGGACGGGCGCAGTCTACCTTGGAAATCGCCGCTGCTCAGATCCACGAGGTTCCCAGATCCCACGAGGGTGGGAGAGGTTCAGCCGGATCGGCCGGCGGTTCTTGAGGGGAGGCTATACTGGTCGCCTTCATCCTCCCCTCCCCCGGCGGCTGCGGATGATGGGAAGGGGAGTCGCGCCGTCGGGATTGCGGAGGAAGATCGGCCGCCTTGCACAACCTCCTCCGCTGCCACCGCAGCTTCCCCGCCACCGTGCGGGCTCGGCTGACCCGCCGCTCACCCCGGTGGAGGAAGAGAAGGGAAAGAGCCGCTTCAGGGCGGCCGCCGCTTTCTTTCTTTCTTTCTTTCTTTCTTTCTTTCTTTCTTTCTTTCTTTCTTTCTTTCTTTCTTTCTTTCTTTCTTTCTTTCTTCCTTCCTTCCTTCCTTCCTTCCTTCCTTCCTTCCTTCCTTCCTTCCTTCCTTCCTTCCTTCGCCTGTCTGTCTTTTTTCTCTCGGCGCAACTTCGCTTCTTTCCAAAGAAAAAAAAAACCGACCCGACCGGCTCGCCGGCTTCCCTTCCAGCGGCTCCTTGGTTGAAGTTCGGGAAGAGTTGGCTTCCCCCCGCCGCAACAACCCCGTCCCGCCGGACAAGCCTCGGCTACCTCGCATTCCTCAGGCTGGCCGGGAATCATGGGAGCGGGAGTCCCTGGAGCTCGCAGATCGACCCCCAGTCGCGTGTGTGCCCCGTCGTTAAAGGACTTTGGCGGGGGAGGCTCGCTGGGGGGGGGGCAATCGGGGCGAGGGGCGCCGGGGCAGGGCAGGGGTCTGCCGGGGACGCCCCCAGAAACCTGGCTGGGACAGGGGGGGCTTCTGGCCGTGCCGGAGCATTTCTGGGGAGTCTTTTTTTTTTTTTGTCTGTGCAACGCCGGCTCTAAAGACCGACAGGGGAAACTGAAGCCACAGCCTGCGTGTGTGTGTTTTGCTCAACCACTTTTGTGACTGTGCGTCAGATTTCCTGTCCTAGCCTTCTCTTGTACAGCCCCCCCCCCTTTCTTCCTTTTTCTGGGTTTTTTGTTTTAACTGGTGACTTTCGGGGCAGAAGTGGGTGATTTTGGGGAAAAGCAGCCCAGATGGAAAGAAAAAACCCAGCAAGCCTCAAAGACCAACCTGTGGGTTTTTGAAAGGCCAAGGAGGGAGGGGGGGAAGATGGGGGGGGGAGCCATTGCTACATACACCCACCTACCCACACCCACACCCACTCCTACCCCTTTCCTCCTCCCCCAGGCTCTGGGCTTCCACTAAACTTGGCTTGGATTCTTGGAAGGGGGAGCTGCTGTGGCTGATGGACTCTCTCTCTCCCCCCCAAGCAAAGAGTTTGAATTGAAATCGGACTTGAGCCTTGTGGTGCTCCCCCTTAATCCAGGGACTGCCAGACACACAAGTTGTGTGTGTGGTATGTGCACACACAGGTGAGGCACAGAAGCTCCTGAGCTCAGATTTGGCTTCAGCCCAAACAATCCAGCCTCTTTCTCCCCTAAGCCTTCTGCAGTTGCCATCCTCCTGGCTTGGTATGATGGGGATTGTAGTCCCGCATAGACTCAGGAAGGCTCCAGGCTGCCTCGGATCCTTGCCAAGACTTTGGAAGAAAGCCAGGCCGAGACAGAAGAAGGCCTCGGGATAGCTATTTTCAGCACCAGAGGTGGGAGACCCACATTCAGGTCTTGCAGTGGGTTGCCTGAGGGTTTCACACCCATCTGGTGCGGGGAGGGGGGTGTCTCTTCATTTTGGACCTTCTCTTTCTAAAGATTTATTTTTTTAGTGTATGGCAAATACATGGATTTATAGTAGTTCAAATGTTAATATCCAGTCCACCCAGCCATTCAAGGACAGGGTGGTTGGTCTATGTTGGAAAAAAATTAGAGATTGGGCTGGTGTAAGTTCTTGATGGATATTCGGACACAATGTGGTGGATGTTTTGTTGAGGAGCACCATAGTCACACTGAGGGGTAGAGACGAGACCCCACTTAAACAAGGAGTCCTGGCAGACACCATGTTGGGCATGGATCCTGTTCAGAGTTGTCCAGGGCCGGCAAGGAAGGTCAAAACCTGGCACCTCTCTGAAGAGGTCTTCTGCAGGAGAGAGCTGCAGGGTGGGACTGGTGCCAACCCTGCCCTCTAAAGTAGGGGTCTCCAACCTTGGCAACTTTAAGCCTGGAGGACTTCAACTTCCAGAATACCCCAGCCAGCAAAGCTGTATTGGAGTGAGAGAGCAAAGCTGGCTGGGGAATTCTGGGAGTTGAAGTCCTCCAGGCTTAAAGTTTCCAAGGTTGGAGACACCTGCTCTAAAGTACTCCCCCCCCCATAATTTGGCTTTCTGTCGGTTTCCTCTCTCTGGTGATTCAGGGAAAGCAGTGTGGTGGGTCTGCCCCAGAGAGACCCCCACTCTGGTCTGCTTGGAAGAAGGGGGAGGAAACCCTCTTCACTCTTGTTTTGAAATCTGTATTGGAGTGAGAGAGAAAAGGGCACCTTCCCGGACCAGCCTCCCCCAGAAATTTGAAGGGAAGCTCGGAACCGGAAGTGGGGAAACCGGAGCTTTCTTAAGGAAGAGGCATCTTCTGCTCCAGGGCCTCCTTTTGGGCTCCCTCAAATGCAGACGGGGCACCCCCGTACTCCTCCCACCGCTGCCTGTTTCAGGAAGTGAAGAGGAACTCAGTTTGGGCTTCCTGGGACAGCGTCTGGTTTTGCTTTTGCTGGTTTTTATTTTTTATTTTGCTTTTGAGCAAAAAGCAATTCCGGTTTTGTGCTGTGCAGGTGCTGCTCAACTTACAACCGCAATTGAACTTCTGTCATTCAGTCAGACCTTTTGTTAAGTGAGTTTTACGACCTCTCTTGCCACTGTTGTTAAGTGAATCACAGCGGTCGTAAGTGGGTAACTTGGTGGTTAAGTGAACTCTCCGTCGATTTTTGCTTCTCAGAAGGTCACAAAAGGGGATCACGTGACCCCAGGGAGGCTGCGACCGTCATAAATATGAAAGCGTCTGATCATATGGGGATGCTACAACGTTCGTGACCGCAAGAAATGCTCCTAAGTCACTTTTTTCAGTGCTGTTGTAACTTTGAACGGTCACTAAATAAACTGTAGTAAGTAGAGAACAATCAAGCCATCTTTTTTCTTTTCACTCAAAAACTACATGCGTGGGTGTCTCGCATGCTGGCAGACTGGCTGGCTGTCCCCCGTCCCCCCCATGCCTGCTTACTCTGCTCCGGCCGGCAGCAGGCGGCTCCCGAGGGACGGTGGGTGGGGGGGCTCTGATCCTCTCTTTGTCTGGGCAGGGGCTGCCGAGTGGCACAGCTGTTGCTTTTTCCCACGCACCCAGCCGAGCCTTGTTTGCGGAAAACGGCGAGTAGCTGCCAAGCCAGACAGGGCAGGTGGGGTGTGTGTGTTCTCCAGGAGGCTTGTGCATTTGTCCCCCCCCTCAACCCCCCTCACCTCCCCCCCCCCAGAAAGAAAAGGGGGCATTTCCCCTGCTGTGAATGACAGCCTGGTTGGCTTTCACGGGAGATCCCCAAAGCCCCATCTGTGAGCACCTTAACAGAGCCACAGGTGTGCTTGTTGCCTCTGCTAGTGTTGGGTCTCATTTGGGGGTGCAGGGATGCCCAGATTTTACAAGCTCCAGGGACCAGAACCCAGTTGCAACCCAGCTGCTTTCTCCCCTTCTGATGGAAGCAGAGACACCCCTGATAGTTCGACTCCCTTCTCCCTTGCTTGGCGGCTACCCCAGCTCTTTGTCTGCTGCAGAGGCACGAAAAGTCACCCCCCACCACATGAGATACTTGTGCATGCTAAAAAAAGGCCGGGGCTTAGATTGCATGGTGATGGGGGCCATCATGTCTTTTTGGATCCGTCCTCTCCCTGCAGAGCCCCTCCCTCCTCTGCCCTGGGACCAGTGGGCCTCCAGAGGGGCAGGCCTTGTTGGCATCCTTGGGCTGAACCATCATAGATTGGAGAGTTTGATGTGATGAGCCAGCCATGATGGCTTCTTTAGCAAATCATGGCTTAGCTTAATATAGGAATTCTTTTGGAGGCTTGGCTTTGCGCCAATGTTTTTTTTTCCTGCAGGGATAATGGGTCATTCCATATTCTTTTAAGCTGATTAGCCTACGACAGTATTATTGTACTAGGCTAAAAGGAAGTTTTTAAAGTTTTGGCAAACTTATTTGCATTCTGCTGGACTTCACCTCCAAGTTGATTTATTTTCCTTTGTGATGCCTTTGGGGTAATTTTGAGACTCTTTTGAGACTCTGGAAAGAATGCAGAGAAGAGCAACAAATATGATTAAAGACCTGGAGACCAAAACATATGAAGAACGACTGCAGGAATTGGGTATATCTAATCTAGTGAAAAGAAAGATTTGGGGCAACATGATAGCAATGTTCCAGTATTTGAGGGGCTGCCCCAAAGAAGAGGGGGGTCGACCTATTTGTGGGAGCTTCATCACTGGAGGCTTTCAAGAAGACATTGACTGCCATTTGTCAGAAATGGTGTAGGGTCTCCTGCTTGGGCAGGGGGTTGGATTAGATGGCCTACAAGGCCCCTTACTCTGTTAATCTGTAATATTCTATAATATTTTCCAAAACATCGGAGGGCAACAGATGGAGAAGCAACAGATGGAAACTAATCAAGGAGAGAAGCAACCTGGAGTTAAGGAGAAACCTCCTAACAGGGAGGACAATTAAACCAGTGGAATTGCTTGCCAACAGAAATTGTGGGTGCTCCCATCACTGGAGGCTTTAAAAAAAAGAGACTGGGCAACCATTTGCCTGGAATGGTATGGGATTTTCTGCTTGATCAGGGGGTTGGACTACATGATCTCCAAGGCCCCTTCCAACTCTGTTATTCTGTTACTTACCAGGCAGAAGAAGGTTGCTCAGTCTGCATTTGGTGGTCACCAAAGTGGGACCATAAGTCAACTTATTAAGATGTTCTTCCTTATTTCTTGAGAGGACCTGAAAGTAACCAGGTCTCTTTCTTCTGGTTCACAAATGCTTCCATGCCAAGTTCAACTAGGAAGAGGAGCAATTCTTCCTCATTGCAGGCAATTCAGCAAATGTGCATTTAATGCCTAACCCAGACAGGCCTGTCTGTGTTTTAGCAGTTTATGGTGTGGTGGGGTTTTTTTGCGGTTGCATCACGTTGGTTTCCTTTATTGCACTTTTACAAATAATAAATCTTGATTTCATTCGACGACTTAGAAGGCTAGCAACTCTTCCTGTACTTAACGTGCAGCTCGATTGTGGCTAAACATAATGTGCAAAGCTGTTAATAGTTGGTAAACCTATAATCCTCTGTTAATATGTGCCAAACCAATTAGCTGTGTGAACCATGGATAGCTAAACTGTGGCTTAATGTGCTGTGCAGACCGGGTCCTATTTAGTACCCATTCTGTGATTGGCATCCTTCTTGATGCTTTATAAAAATTTCCCCTTTAAAAAATATGACCTTTACCGAAGTCAACTGCTCTTCCTGCCAGAGGCTATTAAAAAAAAAATTGTCTCCCAGACCTCTCTAGCCAAACAAAGTTTGAGTTGATTCAGGCAGCCCGAAGAACTCTTTTCAGGGTTAACAAAATACATTTTTCCTGTTGATAGAACATATAATGCCAAACCAACAAGGGAAAATTGAGCCGAGCCTGTTAGTTTGCTCCATGAAGTCCCCATAACACCCTGTCGTAGAATCCTAGTTTTACCCCAGGTTTGGTGTTTGGTGAGGTTAGCCCACATGCAAATCATGGTAAACAGAGGTGGGTTTCAAAGATGTTTACCACCGGTTTGCCGTGCGTGTGCACGCTCACTTTGTGCGCATGCATGCCTTCTCTGCATGCGCCCAGCCTTCCACAAATGTGTTTTGCTCACGCGCGCGCCTTTCACACATGGACCCGGCCACAAAAACATGGCTAAATAGGACAGCATAGTGCCGGGGCGGGGGCAGGCCCACCCGCCATCTCCGCTACCGGTTCGGCCAAATCGGTATGAACTGACTGAATACCACCACTGCTGGTAAATTATGATTTTCAAACATGGCCACTTTAAGATGGGTGGGCTTCAACTCCCAGAATTCCCTTGCCAGCATGCTGAATTACGCTTAGTTATTCTTGTAGAAATAAAGTGTCCTTTTGAGTTACTCAGACAGGCCTGTAGAGCTGTGTTTTTCAAGTTTGGCTGCTTTAAAGTGTTTGGACTTCAACTCCCACAATTCCCCAGCCAGCCATTCTGGGAATTGAAGTCCACAATCTTAAAAGCAGCCAAGCTTGGAAAAAACAGGGTGCTAGAGAATTCTGTGGGTTCTTCTCTGTAAACTGAAACAGAGTTTCCCAGAATCGAGGAAGAAGCGTGGAACTTGGCTAAGATTGTCATCTTTAGTGATTGAAGGCACTCAACACTCTCTTAGAATCTCAGATGCTATCTGGCCTTCCCCCATGCGTCTGACGAACTCCTAGTTGCCATCCCATAATGCCAGTCCATCATCCCATGAAGCGGTTTTTCCTTTTCATCTGCTTTGTTCAGATAGAAATCTTCAGAAGAGATACATTTATACATATTTTATGAGAACTGCTAAGCTGGAATTTCCTGGGTGGGTTTCTTTAGGCCTCCCTCTCCCCCACAAACCAACTTGGTTAATCTCTGAATAGCTGAGCAGGAGTAGAGCCAAGGCTCTAGGAGGTGGGGGGCAGAGGGGGGAAATCCCATGCTGAGAAGGGCAGGGGCAAACCCTGGGTTTACACAATCAATTATCAAGCTGAGGAAATTCAAACTTTTAAGATGCTTTTCTTGGTGTGTAGCAAGCCATTTTGTAGGATAAAGAACCAGTTTGATGTAGTGGTTTAAAGCACCAGGCTAGAACCTGAGAAACTCTGAGTTTCAGGCCTGTCTTAGGCATAAAAGCCAGCTAGGTGACTTTGGGCCAATCACCAGGAGACAGTGAATTCTAGTCTTGCTTTAGGCATGAAAGGCAGCAGGGAGATTTTGGGCCAATCAGAAGGAGGTGGTGAGTTCTAGCATTGTGTTAGATAGGAAAGCTGGCTGGGTGGCTTTGGGCTAGTCCCTCTCTCTCAGCCCAAGCCACCTCACAGGGTTGTTGTGGAGAACATCAGAGGAGAAGGGTGTGGTGGATATGTTCACTGCCTTGACTTTATTATAAAAATAATAAAGGTGGGATACAAATAAATACAGATCTGATGACTTTAATAACTGGTAAAGCAGATTCTGGTTCCAATTATGACTCTTCATTATTTGGAAATCACCTGAAAAAGCCATATTTAAGAAGGTAAATTATGATTCATTTCATGGAAACTTCATCTGATTTACCTTTTGATTTCCTGCCTGAAAAATGGGTATAGAGTTAGCTGTCAGATAGAGGCTGTCAGTTGCAGGAAAAAGAAATATTGCAGTTTTTGAGGCCACTTGGATCTGTACAATAATTCTTCTATTTTGTGGATGATTTTGGCAGAGGGATGTCTATTAAACCCAAATGTTCAGTGGCTTGAAATTTAGGTTATTTACATCAATTGCTACATGGATTGTTTGCATTGCTTTGCATATAATGGAGTATGTTTGACATAAAACCGGGTCCGTTAAATCAAAAAAATTGAAACAGCGAAGCCCTGCTGTTTTAAAAAAGCATTGAAATCCTGCATATATGAAGAAGACTCCTAACTCTGTCCTTTAACTTTTCCCAACCGGATGTGTTCTCAGAGCATTGACATTAGCCTCAGTGTTTGGGGAGGGGAAGCCTGGCATATGGGGGCAAATGACGTGGGATAAGGCTGCACTAGAACCTATCTACAGCCCTATCTAACAAAATGAAATTCAATGTAGAGAAAAGTCAAGTCTTACACTAAGGCAAGAAAAAGCAAAAGTACACATCTAGACTGGGTGAAACCAGGCTTAATAGCAGTAACTGCGAGAGGGATCTTGGAGGCCTAGTGGACAACCAGCTAAATAGGAGCCAGCTGTGTGCGGTGGCAGCCAAAAAAGTCAACACAATCCTAAATTGCATTAACAGAGGGATTCAATCAAGATCAAAAGTGGTACTACTACTACTCTGTAAAGCCTTAGTAAGACCACACCTAGAATACTGCATCCAGTTTTGGTCACCACACTATAAAAAAGATGTTTAGACTCTAGAAAGAGTGCAGAGAAGAGCAACCAAGATGAGGGGACTGGAGGCTCAAACATACGATGAATGGTTGCAGGAATTGGGCATGGCTAGTTTATTGAAGAGAATGACCAGGAGAGACAGAATAGCATCTTCCAATACTTGAGGGGCTGCCACAGAGAAGCTATTTTCCAAACCACCTGAAGGCCAGACAAGGAATTATGGATGGAAACTGGACAAGGAGAGATTCAACCTGGAAATAAGGAGGAATTTCCTGACAGTGAGAGCAATCAACCCATGGAACAGAAGTTGCCTTCAGAAGCTGTGGGAGCTTCATTACTGGAGGCTTCCAAGAAGAGACTGAACTGCCATTTGTCAGAAATAATGTAGGGTCTCCTGCTTGGACCTGGAGTGGGGTGGGAGTGTTGGACTAGATGACCTACAAGGTCCCTTCCAATTCTGTTAATCTGTTAAAGATCCTACATCGTCTCTGGGCTTCTCTTGATCCCTTCTGTCCTGTGGCTGAGATTCACCAGTGCCATGACAATATCTCTCTTCTCTCCTTGCAGGTTTGCGATGTACCCAGCCTTCTGAATCCTGCTTGAATGGTGGAAAGTGTGAAACCTATCAAAATGGAACAGGGGCATGTCTGTGAGTACTGGCTTGTTTTTTATTAGCGCGGGGAATGAAAGTGTGCAAAAGATTTCAACCCTGAGATGGACCTTTTTTTGAGTGTTCCAAGCTTGGGACAAAACACGGGTGTTCTAAGAGGTTTGGTTTCCCCCCCCCCCCCAAAGAAAACAATGCAGGCCTTTTGAATTTTATCTCAACTGAAGGAGGATATTTTTATTTGGCATGGATCTGCTTTGTTCTGGGTTTGGAAAAACAATGTGTGTGTGGGGGGTTTGAGCCAATCCCTTGCAAGAATGAAAACACCAGGTAGTGGCAAAAGGTTTGATATCTTTTCCTCTTCTCAACGAAATGGTCGCAGATGTTAGATGTAAAGACTTTGGAAAAAATGCAGAGAAGAGCAACAAAGATGATTAGGAGGCCGGAGATTAAGACGTATGAAAAACGGTTTCCGGAATTGGGTTTGTCTAGTCTAGTGAAAAAGGAGGACTGGGTGGGGGGGACACACACATGATAGCAGTATTCCAGCATTTGGGAGGTTGCCGCAAAGAAGAGGAGGTCAGATTATTTCCCAAAGCACCAGAGGAAACAGTGGTTGGAAACTAACCAAGGAGAGAAGCAACCTGGAATTAAGGAGAAGCTTCCTAACCATGGGGACCATTAACTAGTGGAATGGCTTGCCTTCAGAAGTTGTGGGTACTCCAACACTGGAGGCTTTTAAGAAGAGCCACAACAGACCTTGTTCAGGCGTGTGGACATAAGCAAGCCACTTGTCTGGAATGGTATAGGGTCTCCAGCTTGAGCAGGGGGTTGGACTAGAAAACCTCCAAGGTCCCTTCCAGAAGTCTAGGTTTGGAAGCCGAAGGCTGGATGGAAGGAGCTCTTTGAAAGAACACGGAGACAGTTTTCTAGGGCTGTGATGCGTTGGGCGTTGGGGTTTTCCTCCATTTTACGAGATGCAGTTCCTCTTCATGCAACTGGGAACTTGCTCATCTCCATGTGCCTGAACAAGGTCCCTTATGCTCCTCCTAACAAATGCTGGTTTATTAAAGGGGGACAGGGAAGGTTGTGAGGTTCTGCTGTTGATTAGATCACTTGTTGACGGAATCGACTGGAACATTTTCCCCATGGACCAGAATGGCTTCTGTAATACGGTGGCTCCTGGATTTGTTCCTTCCGGACGCAGCAGGGTTGCACCTCCTCAGGCTAACAAATATGGGTGCTCTTAACACCACAGCTGGAGAGCACCAGGCCAGGGAAGGCTGTCCCAATCCAATCTTATCTCTAGATCAGGGGTCGGCAACCTTAAACACTCAAAGCCACAAAGGTCCTAACCGGAAGCCTCCCATTCAATTCTGGAGCCCATCAGAAGTCTAATTCCCCCACCGTAGAGTCTCCTCCTAGCGTGGCGTCCTTTTTCCTCTACCTATTCTAACCGAAAGCCCTATCAATTGTGGAGCTGACTGGTGACAGGGCCGCAGCAGAGAGATGAAAGAGCCACATGCAACTCCAGAGGTTATTGATTCATCGTGCATTCAAGGAACATTGTAGAACAGAGGTCTTCAAACTTGGCAGCTTTAAGACTTGTGGACTTCAACTCCCAGAATTCTCCAGCCAGCTATGCTGTCCACATGAAGTCCACAAAGCTGCCAAGTTTGAAGACCTCTGTCATAGAATATGATGCAGAATTTGGTGCCCTCGGGGGATTCTGCAAGCTGTTGCTTTCCTAGCTGAGTCCATAATGGGTGTCAGCTGCCCTTTGGTCAAAAACCAATCCTATCCAAATGAATCCAAATTTTATTTATTTATTTTATTTATTTTATTTATTTACATTTATATCCCGCCCTTCTCCGAAGACTCAGGGCGGCTTACAGTGTATAAGGCAATAGTCTCATTCTATTTGTATATTTACAAAGTCAACTTATTGCCCCCCCAACAATCTGGGTCCTCATTTTACCTACCTTATAAAGGATGGAAGGCTGAGTCAACCTTGGACCTGGTGGGACTAGAACCTGCAGTAATTGCAGGCAGCTGTGTTTGATGATGAATAATGAAAAAGTCAGTCTTTTTGACTTTTGCTGCAAAAGAAAATATGAAAATAACCCGCCCAGTTCTAAACTAGATAAGTATTCTTTGAAAGTAGTTCAGTGGAAGTGAACTAAACTGGAATTAAATTGAACCGAACCAAGAATTGGTGGGCATTGTGGCTAAGTGGAGAACTACGACCAGGGATAGCCTGGTTTGAGGCTGCTGTCATTCATGGAAAAACCATTGTGTGACTTACCTACCTAACTCACAGGGTGGTTGTTACAGAGGGAAAATGGGAGGGGGAGCACTGGTTGTAGCCTATTGTGCCAGAATGGGACAACTCGCTGCAGCCAACTCGCTGCGGGACAGTTTAACAATTCAGTTTAATTCTTTAAACTAAATAAGAAAATATTTTAATTTTTGTTGTTCACATTTAAATTCTGTCCCTCCTTTTGCATCTTCCCTTTAATGATTCTATTCCATCATTTCTTTGATGTTAGTGTAACTCTTGTCCCGCAGCAAGTTGTCATGTGGCCAGTTGGCTACAGCGAATTGTCACAAACCCTTTTGTGCTCCTAAGGAAAAGGTGGGATAGAAATCAGTTGAAGAAGTAAGTGAATCAAATTGGTCCTTGGAGCATTGAGGTTTCGCCCATGAGAAAGCTGGCTTGTGGCGATAACAGTGGCTTTTCTGAGCCCAACGGTGTGTGGGGAGGAGGTGAAGGGGGGAGGCAGCCCCCCTTCTTTTATTCCCCCACCCCCTTTCTATACTTTGAGTTTGCTCAGGAGAAAACTGGAGACCCCTTCAGCAAATTAATCAGCATGGGAGCAATTTAACAGAACAAAGGCTCGGCTCCTTGGTGAGATGCTGATGAATGCATGCCACAACATACATACATACGTACGTACACACACATGCACACAAAGACACCACACACTCATATAAAAATGTGTGTTTAGTTTTTTTGCTCCTAGAAGCAAACCTGCCCCAGACTCTCTCATCTAAAACCTTGTTTTCTTTCATTCAAAGAGTGACAGCTGGGATTCGGTCAAAATTCAGCTGCTATTGTTGAAACGGGGAGATGGATGCTTTGTGACTAATCTCGGGAGGGTTCCCAGAATGCCTGATTCACTCTTACCCCACACACCCCATTTATTCCCCCCCTCCCCAATCTTCTGGTCATTCTTCTTCTGCCTCAAAGAACTCGTTTGTCTCCCTGATTTCCATGGGGCGGACAGATGGAATTGAATGGGGCCAGGACAGATGTGGGTGTTCTCTGCCAAGGGGGGGGGGGGTTTGCTGCCGCTGCCTCAACTGCCACTGCCCCCTCCCACCCAGAGGGCCAGTCAGGAGGGGGGAACTTCCTTGCATAAATCGTAAGTTTTATTTGCCACCTTGCCAGAGGCGTTGGCATCGGCCATCTCTACTGGTGATAACCTCCATGTGTGCCAACTCACCCTCTTGTGCTGGATGATGGGCTGTTGTAATACCTTGCACGAGGACCGAGTTCCCCAGGAGAGTAAATGCCCCCCCCCCGCCCGCCCGCCTGCTTGGTGTTGACTTAGGCAGGAATTCTCCATCTTGGCAACTTGAAGATCCTCGGACTTCAAATCCTAGGATCAACCCCCCACCCCCACCCCCAAAGCCAGCCTCTTGCCAAAGCTTGAGAAACACGAGCTTAGGGAGTCATGTAAAGCTTGTAAATCTGGATCAGAGGAAATCAAGTGGAATATAATGCGTGAACCATACTTAAAATTAGCAAGTGTTTATGGTACAAACGTTTCACTTGGCAAAATGCTGTATTTTTTAAAAAAACAAAGCTTGGTTCCATCTCTGTGCTGCTGTTGCTGTTACTTCTTCCTCTTCTTCTTCTCCTTCTTCTTCTTCTCCTTCTTCTTCTTCTCCTTCTTCTTCTTCTCCTCCCTCCTCCTTCTTCCTCTTCCTTCTCACTGTTCTCAGCTCAAGAAGCTTATAAAAATAATTTCATCCAGGGGACACACTGGGGAGGGAGGGAGTGGGAGAGAGAGAGAGAGAGAGTCTGGTGTTTGATTAAAAGGTTGGATTAAAGAGCAGAGAAGTGGGTTCAACTCTACAGGCCATCTTCAATTTACAGCTGGGACCAGAACTTCCATTCCTAAGCCATTAAGTGAGAGGTGCCCAGTATTATCACCACCTTATTTGCTGCAATTATTTGGTAAATCACACAGTTTTAAATTGAATCTGACTTCCCCCTTTGACATTGTTTGGAGTCACCAACCTCTCCTTCTCCCTCTCCCCTGACCTACCTTACAGGGTTGTTGCGATAAAACAGGAGGTTGACATGTGAAGTGAATGGGTTAAATTGCTGCCAAATCCACAAGGACATTGGATAAAAGTTGGCATGTGCTTTTAGAAGCTCATTTCTCTAAATTTGGTTACGTCTGTCACTTCTAACCTAAAAAAGATGAAAGGAGCTTTTATCTCAATGCTGGTTTCCCGCCTGGTTGCTCAGCAGTGGGGAGAAGAGACCTATTGCCAAGCGTGGATCTGACCCACACCACATAAATCTGGCTGCATGACATCATTCTCACAGAGATTTCTGGCCCCGCTCAGGCTTTTGAGCTCACACAGCCGAGCGCCTGCGTTTTATATTTGATATGATAGAATTAAAATGTTTAACCCTGGGAGTGGGAAATGTTGGTTCAGGCCACCAGCCCCCCTCCCGTCACTGCGGGTGGCTTCCAGCCTTCTGCCAAGTGTGGTTTTTGCGGTGGTCCCGGTCTCTGTAGAGCTCAGCCTCTGTTCCCAGATCAGATGAAAAGGTTTCTCTGCAATCGGGTCTCTGTACAAGGAGAGATCCTCATTAAACTTTGGCAGGGCTGCCTTTCGGGGTTGCCCTTCCCTCCACACGGATGAAAAGGAGCTGATTTATTTGATTTTTCTAGGACCGCTGCAGACACTTGGTCTGATGCCACTTTCCCAGGAATGCTCCCGTTTGCCCAGTTAGCCAGCTGCTGGTGCTGCTGGGAGCAGATTCCTGCTTTTCTAGGGTCTACCTTTAGCAAATTCGCCGGGTCAGCACCTAACCCAAAGCCCACTTCACAACCCCGGTTTCTTTGCTGTGCAGCCTCTCCCACCGCTGTGCTGTCCGTACTCTTGTCTACATTGAATCCTGCATCCAGTTTTGGTCACCACAGTATAAAAAAGATGCTGAGACTCTAGAAAAAGTGCAGAGAAGAGCAACCAGGATGATGAGGGGACTGGCAGCTAAAGCATACGATGCAAAGTTGCAGGAACTGGGTATGTTCCTTGTCTGGCCTTCAGCTGCCTCTGTGGCAACCCCTCAAATATTAGAATATGCTATCCTGTCCCTCCGGTTCTTCTCTTCCCTAGACTAACCATGCCCAGTTTCTGCAACCGTTCATCGTATGTTTTAGCCTCCAGTCCCCTCATCATCCTGGTTGCTCTTCTCTGCACTTTTTCTAGAGTCTCAACATCTTTTTTATAGTGTGGTGACCAAAACTGGATGCAGTACTCTAGGTGTGGTCTTCCTAAGCTGTTTGAATCTTGCTCGGGTCGTAGGTGCAAGGACCAGTCATGAGTCACCCTTTTTTCAGCACCAGCGGCTGAATACAATGACAACTTGCATTTACAGCGCATTCTGGGACGAGGGATGGCCAAGTCTGTTTGAGCCCCCTTGGAAGCTGTTTTTTTGCACGTTGCAAAAGCCACCTGCTCATCTCTTTTCCCTTCGCCTGAGCAATTTTCTGATGAGAGGCTTTGCAGGAGGAAGGGCCCAGAAAAGGAACTTTGAGTTGAAAGTTTCTTGTCCTGGAATTCAGCAGGTCACCAGCGCGCCAAAGTTTCTTTCCCAAGCTTTCGGAGCTTTTTAACGCGATTATTCAATTCCAGAATCCATTGTTAAACTACTTTAAGGAACGGAAGTCTTTCAGCTCAAAGGTTTTCCTCAGTCTTTAACCTGTCCTTACTTCCATGGAAATGCTTGTAATAATAATAAATGGGGGAGGGGGGAGAAAGAGGAATACAGACTCGCAGGAAATGGGTGCGGTGTGGAAATGGCTCGCGGAAACAAGAATAGTTCGGTTGGGATCTTGCCATGTTGAGTCCGTCCTGGCAGCTCTAGCTGGGAAAGAACAGATCATTTTAATTTAGGTGTGATGTGGATGGAAGCCGATCCCTTCTTTTTCCATTTTTAACATTCAGGGTCTGAGCCTCGTGAGAATGGCCAGAGGGTTTTCAAATTCTGCTCCCTCCAAAGAGACTTTGCCAGTCATGTTTGGCGCTTTTTAGGAGCAAGATAAATGCAGCAAGTGCCAAATCGGGGTGGAGCAGGGCTGTCCTCACACAAGGCATGATATGATGGCAGCTGTGATGGTGTGGTTGAAGTTAAGTGTGCTTTACAACACGCAGAAAATCCGGCGCAGCTTCGATCACCCGATTGTGCCACCCTATTGACCACACTTTACACGTTCCCCTTTAGTGCAGCCTTTCCTTGCCCCAAATCTGGACTTTGTTTCCCCCAAAACTCAATTTCTGAGGTTCTTGCAGATTCTGAAAATATTCCCGCCCTTCCCTGTGACCAAAGCAACATTCTAGGTTGAACGTTGCTTGTCTGCCTTTTGGTTCTTCCATCCTTGCATTGTGTCACTTCCTGGCTATTGTTCTGCAAGACCTGTTGTGGAAACGTGGCTTCCTCACCCCTCACCCCAGGTTCTTTTAGCCAGCACTACCAGAGTTTGAAGTCGGGCCTTTTGGTACCCTAAACCAAACTGAGCCACAGTTCTATTTTATAGCACTCTCAAGCACCTCTTAACATTGGTGCAAGGTGTACTATTAGTGGTCTTGTGTACTGGAGTAATTGGACAATCCAAGTTCGTCGGTTGAGAAAGGCAGGAAAATTCTTGTGACTCCTTCATCCTTCAAGTGTTGCTTCATATCAGAGAGAACGCTTCTGTAGGGTGCTCTCACTTTACTTGGGGTTGTATGTTAATGTTCTTACCTTTCTCACGGAGGGAGTGAAATGCGTCGCCCCTGCCCTGCCCCCCAGATTCTCTTAATCAGAACTTCTACAAAGAAAAAAGGAAGGAAGGAAGGAGAGAGAGAGAGAGAGAGAGAGAGAGAGAGAGAGTGAGAGAGAGAGAAATAAATAAATAAATAAATAAATTATTTATTGGCCAAGCGTGATTGGACACACAAGGAATTTGTCTCTTAGTGTACATACAAACACCAAAGTGGAAGAAGAAAAGAAAGAAGGAAGGAAGGAAGGAAGGAAGGAAGGGTCCTCTTGTTGGGTGATGCCAACTTAAACTAGAAGAAAGGAAAAAGGAACATTATGAAGGTTGGTTGCCAAAAATAGTTGGAGGTGCTGGTGTGTTAGACAGTTGGCTGCAGTTGAATGCCTAAGAGTTCTAGATCTGGATCTGGAAGGTCTTGTATCTTATGTTTCAGAGATGTCATCATTGCCTATGGCTCCTTGACATAAGATGGTTTTGGACAACCATCTCCCAATAAGGGTCTCGCTGGCTTGAACTGAGCCAATTGAAATGTCCAAAAATACCAATTTCAGCCATGCAAAAGGGGCTTTTGCTAGTATCTGAACATCTAGGACAGGATCTGGAGTCCAGAATAGGGCCAAACTTTTCACTTCTTAAAATAAGTGGACAACCAGACAAGATACCCTCTGGGAGTTGAAGTCCACAAGTCTTCAAGTTGCCAAGGTTGGAGACCCCTGCTCCAGCTGGATAAATAATGGTTGTGGAATTCTGGGAGGGGAAGTCTGAAGAGCAAGGAGACTTCTTAACAACCAACCCATTTCCCAGCTGGGGTAGGAGCCCCTCTGTTTACATCCAATTTATTGCTATCTGAGATGCTCAGTCTGTTTGGAAAACAAACCCAATGGGCACCCAACAATTTAGTGGTTTTTTTTTAAACCAAATGCTCCTTTCAGAAATCATACTGGGTGGGAGCTGAGAGCTAAGGGAAAATGAACTGTGAAGTTCTGAAAAGGTTCTTTTAATGAAAAATGACGGAGGGAGGAGAGAAGAGAGCTGGAAGGAAAGAGAAAGAAAAAATGGGAAGGGAACAGGAAAGAAGAGAGGGGAGAAGAAAGAAGAAGGGAGAAGAGAAGGAAGAAAGAAAAGGAGGAAGAGAAGAAAGGAAGGAGAGAAGAAAAGGAAGGAATCAAGAAATCCACAAGAGAGTCCCTGATTGGTTGTTCCAGTGGGTGTCCTCCAGCAGAAAAACAAAAACAGAGCCGTTTGGCGCCTGCTGCCTTGCAAAATATTCGGTTTTTGGGAGCTAATTGGCCATTTGTCCTTTCCCCTCCCCTCCCTTTCCTCAAGGAGCATCTTAGAAATGCAGGACAGAGGACATTTGTCAAAGGGCTGCCCAATGACTGAACGGGGAGGTTGTCCTAGATTGCACCAATTAATGAAGTGTTAATTTGATCTTTGGCTTCCCTCCGCTTTTTCCTTCTCAGGCTCTTCAGAGGAGGGGCTTCTCCAAAAAAATGTGGGTCACGTGCTTTTCATCCTCCCCAGAGTAAGGCCATCTGTGTGGCTGCCCACCCACTCGGTGGGAACCTTGGTGGCTGCGGTTTTTCTCCTGCAATATTTGCATCACATACGACAGCAGCAGCCTGCCAAGATAGTCCCTCTCCTGCCTGCTCAAGCCTTCCCAAGTCTGTGTGTGTGTGTGTGTGTGTGTGTGTGTGTGTGTGTGTGTGTGTGTGTGTGTGTGCCAGGGGACAGTTTTGTTCAATAATTTCACACACACACAAACATACACCAGGCTTTTGTGCATCCCACCAGTTGGTGCACATCCTGAAACCTTTGGGCAAGATTTGGCGTCAATCCTTGGTTTTCTTTGCCTTGAGGGTCCAGCAGGTAGGGGTCACCTGGGATTGACTTAGGGAAGCCCCCCTTGATGAACAAGTTGGTACCTGGGCTGAAGGCTTTGAGGACCCCTCAGTCGGGTTGGATCAGATGCAAAACTATTGTTTTGTATGAAGAACAGTTGCTGGAACTGGGTATGGCTAGTCTGATGAAAAGAAGGACTAGGGGAGACATGATAGCAGCGTTCCAATATCTCAGAGGCTGCCCCAAAGAAGAGGGAGTCAAGCTATTCTCCAAAGCACCTGAGGGTAGGACAAGAAGCAATGGGTGGAAACTGATCAAGGAGAGAAGCAACCTAGAACCAAGGAGAAATTTCCTGACAGTGAGAACAATTAACCAGTGGAACAACTTGCCTCAAGAAGTTGTGAATGCGCCAACACTGGAGGTTTTTAAGAAGATGTTGGATAACCATTTGCTTGAAGTGGTGTAGGGTTTCCTGCCTAAGCAGGGGGTTGGACTAGAAGACCTCCAAGGTCCCTTCCAACTCTGTTGTTCTGTATTCTGTAAATGGACCCTCTGATTTGGCTTCGCGCATGTTCCTGGCGGATGTGATGCAGCTTTCCAAAGTTGCTTTAGGTGACTCCCGTAAAGAAGGCCAGTGGCTCCATGGGGCCTTTGACTGGCCCATCATGAGGTATCCCAAGCTGAGCTTACTTGCAGGGCCAGAATTTGGGTTTTTTGTCCCCTGAATTTACTCCAGGTCCTCCCTGGGTCTGCCTAGATGTGCTGTGGAAAAGTCTGTCAACAGCCCCCTGCCCCACCAGCCAAAGGACTCCCCTACCAGCCATCACCAGCCAAGGACTTTTTGTTACAGCTGGCTGTGGAATTTCACTCCTCTTTAATTTCAAAAGAATTGACAACCCTTTGCGAAGTGGGGCTCCCTGGCTGGCTTCCGTGGGACAAGGGATGTGATTTGTAGCCCCGTGTCACTTTTGGCTGCTTGTTAGCAACACTGAGCGTGTTGAACGTTTGCCCCCACACACATCAGGCAACCCCTCAGGCCTTCGCACGTCCACAGGATGAAAGGCCAGCTGGCCAGAGGCATCTCCATTGGTCTTGGCTGAATTTGGCACTCTGGAGAAGCCACGGATGTCAGCATGTTGCCATCAAACTTTTATCTGCTGGGTTTAGTCCAAGATTTCTCAACCTTGGCAATTCTTAAGGAGAAACTTCCTAACAGTGAAGACAATTAACCAGTGGAACAGCTGGCCTCTAGATGTTGTGGGTGCTTCATCATGGGAGGCTTTTAAGAGGAGACTAGACAGCCATATATTCGAAATGCTATAGGATCTCCTGCTTGAGCAAGGGGCTGGACTAGAAGACCTCCAAAGTCCCTTCCAGCTCTATTCTGATATGTGGACTTCAGCAAGCTGGTAGGGGGATTCTGGCAGGTGAAGACACCACCTCTGAAAATTGCCAAGGTTGAAAAACACTGGTTTGCTCAAACCTTCATTTTGAATGTGGGCCAAGGGAGTGGGAGTTCAAGGTGATTTCCCTGTTCTTCCTTCATGAAGAACTCAAGTTTCAGGATCCGGTGGTAGATGGTTGCAAGGCGATAATGAATCGATGTTGGTTTAATTAGCTAATTCCTCACTGCAACACCAGATGAACTTTAGTATTCTGCTCTGGTCTGCCACAGTTCTTTACTGCTGCTGGAAAGAAGCGGACACTTTTGTTACAAAGTGCAACCCTTCACCCCTGACACCACAGGTAGTCCTTGACTTACAACAGTTTGTTTAGTGACCGTTCAAAGCAGCCACATCATCACATGATCAAAATTCATATTTATGACCGTTGCTGTGTCCCAAGGTCATGGGATCCGCTTTGGGACCTTCTGAGAAGCAAACTCATTGGGGAAACCTGACTCACTTAATAACCAGGTGACCCACTTAATAACTGCAGTGACTAACTTAATAACCGCAGTGCTTCACTTAACGACCGTGGCACAAAAGGTTATAAAATGAGGCGAAACTCACTTAACAAATGCCTCGCTTAGCAACAGATGCTTTGGGCTCCATTGGGGTCGTAAGTCGAGGACAACCTGTAGTCTCCGTCTGCCCAATTTCCCCCCTCCCCCGCCCGTTTTGGAAGCGAGTGGGTGGGGGAAGTCCTGCTCTGAAGCCTTTTTTGCATGCTGCCTTTCTGGGCTTTGCAAGAGATGGGAGCAGCTGAAACTGGGGAAAGTCCTAACCTTGCCAAATACAGATGTTTTTCTCCCCAAATATTAAATATCCTTCACAACAGAATGTCGGGGCTGGCAAGGCGACTCGGATGCTAAGCACAAGGGCTCCTCTGTGTGTGTGTGTGAAGGGAAAGGGGGTCAGGCAGTCAAACCTCAGGGTAGAACAGGTGGGATGTCACGTTGTCTGGGCTACACACAACAAAACACGGTTTGTTTTGTGTTGGCTCATCTCTAAGCGATGCAAAACTAGCCAGTTGTGATTTATCTGCTTAACTTTATTTCCCTCCCCCCCTTTAATTAAAAGAAAGACAGGAAGAAATGGTTTTGTCTAGACAGATCCATCAAGACCTTTTACGTATCTTGTATAAAGCCTTACATACGAGCTTCTTGAACATGTGTACATTCTTTCAATGAAACATGACTGCATTTCTTTGTATTGGTTGTTCATTCATTCGCTGTTCTTTGTATTGGGTCTGTAAGCAGCTTCTGGATATATCATGTCTTCCGTCCTCTTAAAGCATAATAATAATTGTTCTGCAACATAATCAAAAGCTCCTTTTCATGTTCATTCTCAGTTCATTCTCCAACAATAGGCTCTTTTTTTTTTCTTTTACATCTAGCCAGGGATGGCTTATTTGGTAAGCCATTTGGTAAACCAATTAATCAGAATAGACCTTGGAGATCTTCTAGCCCAGCCCTCTGTTCAAGCAGGAGACCCTATGCAATTTGAAACATGTGACTGTCCAGTCTCTTCTTAAAAACCTCCAGTGATGCCTACGATTTCTGAAGGGAAGCGGTTCCACTGGTTAATTGTCCTCACTGTTAGGAAGTTTCTCCTTAATCCCAGGTTGCTTCTCTCCTTGATTAGTTTCCATCCATTGTTTCTTGTCCTGCCTTCTGGTGCTTTGGAGAATCAGTTGACCCCCTCTTCTTTATGGGAGCCCCTCAAGACTGCTGTCATGTCCCCCTCAGTCCTTCTTTTCTCTAGATTGGCCATACCCAGTTCCTGCAATTGTTCATCTATGGTTTAGGGCAGGGGTCCCCAAACTATAGGAGTTGGTAAGCCCATTTGGGACTTCAGAGTGGGAAGTGACCATGCTCAGGGACTGAGTATCTGCCCCTTGGCTAATTGCCAAGTAACCCCAAGTGGAAGGCCAGCTGGCAAGTTTACCCCCAAGAGGGTGAATGTTGGGGGTGTGTGTGTTTAAGCTTTGGTGAAAGAAACAAATGGTGTCAGTTCACTTGAAAATCATTTTGTTTAGGGCCATGGAGGGCTGGTGATGGTGGGGAGTCCCCCTGGGTCAGAGGGCAGGACGGATGTGGAGGGGTCTCCTTTAATTCCGGTTGGTTTTACACCACCTAGTAACCCCAGCCAGCATGGAGGAAGTGGGCCTAATGAATCTGGAAGGCTCTGAATTGGACAAAAGAACAGGGGGTTTCAACGGCGGGTTCCTCTCCTGGGCAGGGGTGGGACTACATGATCTCAAAGGGCCATGCCAGCCCTGGCTTTTGGGACAATTAGCAAAGGCATCCTGAAGAAATTTCCCAGAGTTTCCCAGCAGGAACTGGGAAAGAGCGGCTGGCAAAAGTGAGCCGTTACCCTTGGCAAAATATTCAGCGGCTGCATTCGGATAGAAGGTTGGTTTTACATCGTATAGTGTGAACCACTCAGGTTTCTTTGGGGTCAGGGGGTCAGGAAATCAAATCAACAAATGTAAATGTTCATCTTGGTTTGTTCCAAAACGAGCTCGCTTCCTTTTTTCGGCTTGGTGGGTCATGTGAATCCAGCCCAGAAAATGGTCAGTATATTTATGGCTGCTTAGTTTATTGTGTAAAGGGAGCTCCAGGATTAAGTCCCCGAAGGGAGAGAAAGTGGGGTTGTTTGTACTAATTCACTTATTTCCCCTACCGGTTCACAAATGTGAACATGCATGTGGGCACGCTTGCTTCGCTCACACAAGTCCCGTCCACACATACGCCCAGCCTTCCGTGCATGTGCTTTGCTGGCGCATGCGCCTGGCTTCAAAAACATGCTTCGATAGGATGGGATAGAGCCGGGGCGGGTGGGCAGGCGATTTCCACTACTGGTTTGGGTGAATCGATCTGAACTGGCTGAATACCACCTCTGGTGCTAATGGCTAAAAGGAAGTGGGGAGGCCCTTGGATGGAGGGTCCGGCTAAGGAGAGTCTCAGTCATCCAGGTCATGGTTGCCCCAAAGGTACTTTTTGGGGAGGGGGAGGCTTGGCTGTAGACTCTAGACCAATGTATTTGAACTCAGCGACTTTAAGATGTGTGGACTTCCATTCCCAGAATCCCCCATCCAACTGAGTGCTGGAAATTGAAGCCCATATACTTTAAAGTTGCCAGCAGTTGGAAAATGCTGGTCTTTAAGGAGCTTGTAGGCCAAAATCTCAACAAAGGCCGGGAAGGAAGAGACATTTTGGCTGTCTTTGTACGAGCAATTGGTTACCCAGAGTGCTCAGTTTCCTGGAAACCGCTGAAGTAAATTAGCCTATACCTTTCCAGTCTGATGGCCTCCAATGATGGTGATCTCCAAGGGCCAATCAGTCAACCCTGATTTCTGGAGGAGAAGGCTGGGATGAAAATATTGCAAACAGATCAGTCATGTAAGCATACCCTTCAGAGGGGAACCTCAAGTTTGCAAATCTGCAAATCCCTCCCATGATGGTTCTCTGTCCCCTGTCTTCGTGTCAATTAATATAGAGGCAGCATACAAGAGTCTAGTTTGCTTTCCACTGAATTGCCTGGAAGTGACCTGGTTTGCCCTAGCTGAGCAGTGAGTCAAGTGATTCTGCCTTAACCAGGAAAAGCAAATCAAGTTTTTGTATCCTATTGGAGTTTGGCTCCAAAGTTACCTTGCTTTTTGCACGATGGTTTTGACCAAATTCTATTTCTGTTCTGCTCTGCTCTGCTCTGCTGTATTCTACATTAATTCTTCAATAGGTTCTCCTACTTGAGTAGGGGAGGCTGGACTAGAAGACCTCCAAGGTCCCTTCCAGCTCTTTTCCATTCTGTTATATACTCTACTGTACTGTACTGTACTCTGCTTACTCTACTCTACTCTTAATTCTTCGATAGGTTCTCCTGCTTGAGCTGGACTAGAAGTCCTCCATGATCCCTTTCCCTTCCCTTCCCTTCCCTTCCCTTCCCTTCCCTTCCCTTCCCTTCCCTTCTCTTCTCTTCTCTCCATGCCTAATTGCTGAAAACATCCAGGCATTTTTTGTATCTGTATGGGAGGGGCCCCTGGGTAGGGTAGGGAGCCCCCCCCAAGACTTGCCTGATCAGAGAACTGACGGTCATCCAGCCACTCAGCTGGAATGACTGCCCGAGTGCAGCGCCATTAACACGTGGGACGCGGGCCACTGAAAGCGGAGTTGAGAAACGGCCTTGTCCCACAAAAGGGGGTTTCTAAGGGAGGCTGCGGAAGAATGCCCGAGGGCAGCGGGTCCCCCATTGTCTCTGCGCCGTTCGTGTTGACACTCGAGGTTTTGCCATAGGACACCAAGTCTGGGGTGGTTTCCTTGGTTAAACTTGGTTGGGCTGGGAACCATCCTGGCTGGTGCATTTGCATGAGTTTCTTGCAGCCATTAATTTCTCCCTGTGTTTGGGAGAAGGCTGAATTGGCTTTTGTTACTGGAGGTTTGCTGATTGGTCCAGTTGCAGATATCAGCCCCCTCTCAAAACCCCTACAATCGGAAGATTGGCGCTACCTGCCGAAAATCTGGGAAGCCATGGGATGCCTTGCTTGAAATGCCTTCCTTTCCTGAAGCCACAATTAACAACCGGCTGAGCTTCCCCCTTAATTGATTTAATTTGAATTTTTGTTTAACTTGAGAGTAGCTAAGAAGCTGGGTTATCCTGAAAGCTCAGTTATGGGGAACCAGATTGCAAAGTTTCCGCAGAATTTAAGGACTGAATGCTGAGCCCACAATTGATAGCATGTTCTATAAATGAAAACCTGGTTTAAGTCTTTCCTGGGGCCATTTATCAGATGCTCATTCATGTATCCAAGTTAATCTATACATGAATACTTTAAGAGCTATGTTGACGGGGGAAAAATAGGCTTTTTGATTTCTCTTCGGTGTGGTTTGGATTGATTTGCAGAAGCTGGCCCTTTCTTTAGTGTCCATATGACTGAATAAACCATGATTGTTGACTTATTATACATCCCAGTGTAGGACCCTGACATATTGCCATCTTTAGAAGCTACGTTATGTGAATCCAGCCAGCCACACTTTTAACCAGAGGAACAACTTGCCTCCAGAAGTTGTGAATTCTCCAACACTGGGAAGTTTTTAAGAAGAGAGGTTGTTTGTACTAATTCACTTATTTCCCCTACCGGTTCACAAATGTGAACATGCATGTGGGCACGCTTGCTTCGCTCACACAAGTCCCGTCCACACATACGCCCAGCCTTCCGTGCATGTGCTTTGCTGGCGCATGCGCCTGGCTTCAAAAACATGCTTCGATAGGATGGGATAGAGCCGGGGCGGGTGGGCAGGCGATTTCCACTACTGGTTTGGGTGAATCGATCTGAACTGGCTGAATACCACCTCTGGTGCTAATGGCTAAAAGGAAGTGGGGAGGCCCTTGGATGGAGGGTCCGGCTAAGGAGTCTCAGTCATCCAGGTCATGGTTGCCCCAAAGGTACTTTTTGGGGAGGGGGAGGCTTGGCTGTAGACTCTAGACCAATGTATTTGAACTCAGCGACTTTAAGATGTGTGGACTTCCATTCCCAGAATCCCCCATCCAACTGAGTGCTGGAAATTGAAGCCCATATACTTTAAAGTTGCCAGCAGTTGGAAAATGCTGGTCTTTAAGGAGCTTGTAGGCCAAAATCTCAACAAAGGCCGGGAAGGAAGAGACATTTTGGCTGTCTTTGTACGAGCAATTGGTTACCCAGAGTGCTCAGTTTCCTGGAAACCGCTGAAGTAAATTAGCCTACACCTTTCCAGTCTGATGGCCTCCAATGATGGTGATCTCCAAGGGCCAATCAGTCAACCCTGATTTCTGGAGGAGAAGGCTGGGATGAAAATATTGCAAACAGATCAGTCATGTAAGCATACCCTTCAGAGGGGAACCTCAAGTTTGCAAATCTGCAAATCCCTCCCATGATGGTTCTCTCTCCCCTGTCTTCGTGTCAATTAATATAGAGGCAGCATACAAGAGTCTAGTTTGCTTTCCACTGAATTGCCTGGAAGTGACCTGGTTTGCCCTAGCTGAGCAGTGAGTCAAGTGATTCTGCCTTAACCAGGAAAAGCAAATCAAGTTTTTGTATCCTATTGGAGCTTGGCTCCAAAGTTACCTTGCTTTTTGCACGACGGTTTTGACCAAATTCTATTTCTGTTCTGCTCTGCTCTGCTCTGCTGTACTCTACATTAATTCTTCAATAGGTTCTCCTACTTGAGTAGGGGAGGCTGGACTAGAAGACCTCCAAGGTCCCTTCCAGCTCTTTTCCATTCTGTTATATACTCTACTGTACTGTACTGTACTCTGCTTACTCTACTCTACTCTTAATTCTTCGATAGGTTCTCCTGCTTGAGCTGGACTAGAAGTCCTCCATGATCCCTTTCCCTTCCCTTCCCTTCCCTTCCCTTCCCTTCCCTTCCCTTCCCTTCCCTTCCCTTCCCTTCCCTTCTCTTCTCTTCTCTCCATGCCTAATTGCTGAAAACATCCAGGCATTTTTTGTATCTGTATGGGAGGGGCCCCTGGGTAGGGTAGGGAGCCCCCCCCAAGACTTGCCTGATCAGAGAACTGACGGTCATCCAGCCACTCAGCTGGAATGACTGCCCGAGTGCAGCGCCATTAACACGTGGGACGCGGGCCACTGAAAGCGGAGTTGAGAAACGGCCTTGCCCCACAAAAGGGGGTTTCTAAGGGAGGCTGCGGAAGAATGCCCGAGGGCAGCGGGTCCCCCATTGTCTCTGCGCCGTTCGTGTTGACACTCGAGGTTTTGCCATAGGACACCAAGTCTGGGGTGGTTTCCTTGGTTAAACTTGGTTGGGCTGGGAACCATCCTGGCTGGTGCATTTGCATGAGTTTCTTGCAGCCATTAATTTCTCCCTGTGTTTGGGAGAAGGCTGAATTGGCTTTTGTTACTGGAGGTTTGCTGATTGGTCCAGTTGCAGATATCAGCCCCCTCTCAAAACCCCTACAATCGGAAGATTGGCGCTACCTGCCGAAAACCTGGGAAGCCATGGGATGCCTTGCTTGAGATGCCTTCCTTTCCTGAAGCCACAATTAACAACCGGCTGAGCTTCCCCCTTAATTGATTTAATTTGAATTTTTGTTTAACTTGAGAGTAGCTAAGAAGCTGGGTTATCCTGAAAGCTCAGTTATGGGGAACCAGATTGCAAAGTTTCCGCAGAATTTAAGGACTGAATGCTGAGCTCACAATTGATAGCATGTTCTATAAATGAAAACCTGGTTTAAGTCTTTCCTGGGGCCATTTATCAGATGCTCATTCATGTATCCAAGTTAATCTATACATGAATACTTTAAGAGCTATGTTGACGGGGGAAAAATAGGCTTTTTGATTTCTCTTCGGTGTGGTTTGGATTGATTTGCAGAAGCTGGCCCTTTCTTTAGTGTCCATATGACTGAATAAACCATGATTGTTGACTTATTATACATCCCAGTGTAGGACCCTGACATATTGCCATCTTTAGAAGCTACGTTATGTGAATCCAGCCAGCCACACTTTTAACCAGAGGAACAACTTGCCTCCAGAAGTTGTGAATTCTCCAACACTGGGAAGTTTTTAAGAAGAGATTGGATACCCATTTGTCTGAAATAGTCTAGGGCCATGGTGGCGAACCTAAGGAGCCGTATCTGTGGGCACACGAGCATTGCCCTAGCTCAGCTCCAGCATGCATGTGCGCGCCGGCCAGCTAATTTTCAGGCCTTCCGGGCCCACCGGAAGTTGGGAAATGGGCCATTTCCAGCCTCTGGAAGGCCTCTGGAGGGGTGGGGAAGGCCGTTTCCCCCCTCCCCAGGCTCCAAGAAAGCCTCTGAAGCCTGGGGAGAGCAAAAAACGGGCCTTCCAGGCCCACCAGTAACCTTTTTGCCATTGCGTGCCAAAAGCGGGGGAGCGCGGTGGGTCGTGTGTGCATGGGGGGGGGGTAAGGGCACAGAGGGGCGTTGAATTATGGGTGGGGGCACATGCGTGTGCAACCTCTCCATGCTGCCCCCGCTTTTGGCACGCGATGGCAAAAAGATTAGCCGTCACTAGTCTAGGGTTTCCTCCTGAGCAGGGGGTTGGACTAGAAGACCTCCAAGGTCCCTTCCAACTCTGTTCTGTTCTGTTCTGTTCTGTTCTGTTCTGTTCTACTCTACTCTACTCTACTCTACTCTACTCTACTCTACTCTATTCTTCCATTCCACTTTCTATTTTCTATTCTATTGCAGTAAAGTAAGAAAAATGTAATTGGCTTGCCCAATCGTCTGGATTGCTTCTGGATGAGTGGCTTTCAGTACCCAGAATCCTTAGCAATGGCTGTGCTGGCTGGGGAATTCTGGGACTTGAAATCCAGACCCATGAGGACACCTAGGCTGGGAACAGCAGCCCTAATTGCTGAGTAGGCACAAGAAAGCAGATCAGGTGGACCTGTGCATGGATGGAATTTATTTTTTAAAGCTAGCTACAATTCTCCATGTTGAAAAATAGGCAGCCAAGAAGCAGACTGGACTGAGGTGAAGAGCTAGAAAGGCAATGGACATAGTCAAAGCAGCTCTTCTCTCTCCTGTTCAGAAAAAAAGGTTGCCTGCTTGGCCTGCAGTTGTGGAGGGCAGCTTTAAGGCAAGCCGGCCAGAAGGCCCTGAATCCCCCAAATCAGAGGTCTAATAATATCTGCTGTCTCCCTTGGCAGCCCCAGTCCCATAATGGGTGCCTTTACGGCTCACTTACAGTTTCAGTTCTGGTTTTCCACTATTTAGGAACAAGAAACATACAAAATCTGTACTGCGAGACCCAACTTTCACCTTTTAAAAAAGTGCAGAAAGAGTTCAGGATTCCTCCCCAATTTCCCCTCGCCCCTTTGCCTGAAAAGCCCATCCTTCTGCAGTCCTTGAACAACGGCTTGTTAACTCCAGTGTGGTCCTTTCCTTTCCTTTCCTTTCCTTTCCTTTCCTTTCCTTTCCTTTCCTCTCCCCTCCCCTCCCCTCCTCTCCTCTCCTCTCCTCTCCTCTCCTCTCCCCTCCCCTCCCCTCCTTCCTTCCTTCCTTCCTTCCTTCCTTCCTTCCTTCCTTCCTTCCTTCCTTCCTTCCTTCCTTCCTTCCTTCCTTCCTTCCTTTAGAACTAGAACCTGCTATCCCCTACTAGGCTTCTAGTCTAGGGCCATTGCTAGAGCAAACTTCCTAAAAACTTCCTAGTGAAGACCATTTCTGACAGATGGCACTCCAGTCTCTTCTCAAAAGCTTCCAGGGATGAAGCTCCCACAACTTCTGAAGGCAACTTCTGTTCCATGGGTTGATTGCTCTCACTGTCAGGAAATTTCTCCTTATTTCCAGGTTGAATCTCTCCTTGTTCAGTTTCCATCCATTATTCCTTGTCTGGCCTTCAGGTACCTTGGAGAATAAGTTGACCCCTTCTTTTCTGTGTCAGCCCCTCAAATATTGGAAGACTGCTCTCATGTCTCCCCTGGTGCTTCTCTTCACTAGACTAGCCAGGCCCAGTTCCTGCAACTGTTCTTCATATGTTTTAGCCTCCAATCCCCTGATCATCCTGGTTGCTCTTCTCTGCACTCTTTCTAGAGTCTCGACCTCTTTTTGATGATGTCTGTTTTTAGTCCTTTAAAAGTCTGAAGAGTTTGCCAGAGAAAAGGATGACACCAAATTCTATCCATTGGGGATGGATAGAAGAGCTGGCAGCCCTTTCCTGCTTCTCTCCTGTTTGGAATTCAGAGCTTTGGTTTGCAAACTTCTCAGCGCTGGCCTTCTTTTTATAAAATTAATGAGTAACGATGACTATAAAACCATAAAATACAGGTCAGATTGGAGAATGGGAATGACTGGTGTGTTGTCAAAAGTTTTCTTCAGGTGTTTGTGAAGTGTACATATTTATGTGCAAAGGTCTGGAGGCATCATAAAACAATTAGGTGAAGCGTTTATGTTGACTGTCCTCTTGGGACCTCTGATTTTGTTTTTCTTAAAATTAGATAATGGAAACATGGGGCACCTTTGCAGCACCAGGTGTTAAAATATTTACAGTGATTGCAATAAAAATTGAACATTACACAGTTTTGTTTGGGTAGTGCATGTATTTTGAATACGCTAATTGTTTTGTTAACTGGATTTTTAACCATGATTTTTCCACCTTTTTTTCTAAACGTTAATTATATTAAATGTGAGTACATTGTACTGCAGTTCCTTCCACCAACAAACAAGCCTTCAATTCAATTCTTTTGGCCAGAGGGGCTATTTTTAAAGCTATAGTTATTCTACACCCAAAAGAGCTAGATTTATTTATTGATTTTTCATCAAATTAAATCTGGTATGCTAAATCACTCTACGGCTGAGAAATATAGCATCTCCCAAGAAGAATTTGTGTGTGTGTGTGTGTGTGTGTGTGAGATGCCTTTTCCCCACTTCTTTGTTTTCTGGTGCATCCTGAAAAAAAACCTTCCTGGAACACTTATTTCATTTCCTAAAAATCTGCCGCCTGATATTGAGTCAGCCACTCCTGGGTGGGGGGAGGCTCAGCTTAAGGCAGATGTGAAATCTTCTTTGCATCTGGAGAAATGGGGGGACCCACCTGCAGCATGCCAATAGCAGGTAGTCCTCGACTTACGACCACAATGGAGCGCACCATTCCTGTCGTTAAGTGAGACATTGGTTAAGTGAGTCCACTTTCTTGCCGCTGCTGTTAAGTGAATCACTGCTGTTGGTTAGTTAGTAACCGGTCGTTAAGCAAACCTGACTTCCCCCATGGACTTTGTTTGTCAGAAGGTCACAAAAGGGGAGCACGTGAACTTGGGACCAAAAGAACCCCAAAAAGGTTTTGGCTCGATTTTATGCTTGTAAGCTGGCTAGAGATGGGCAGGCTATTCCTAAATAAATAAATAACACAAAAAAGTTCCTGTTTCTTGGGGGGAAAAGCCTCAAATCCTTTTCTAGAAAATAGCAACAATAAAAAGAGAAATGGCCAACATATAAATGCAACAATACTGAGCTAACAACGCAACCAAAATTGTTCTGCTTAAAGAAGACTTCTTCCAGAAAGACCCATTACAGGCGGTCCTCAACATATGACTGCAATTGAGCCCCAAATTTATGTTGTTAAGTGAAAAATTTGTGCAGTGAGTTCTACCCCATTTCTTGCCAGGCTTGTTAAGCGAAGCACTGCAGTTGATAAGTGAGTAACCCGGTTGTTGTTAAGTGAATCTGGCTTCCCCACGGACTTTGCTGGCCAGAAGGTCCCAAAAGGGGGCCTTGGGAGACGGTGACGGTCATAAGTATGAACCAGCCGCCAAGCAGTGAATTTTGATCACATGATCAAGGGGAGGCTGCAGAGGTCATAACAGAGGTGGGTTTCAGCAGGTTCTGACCAGTTCTGGAGAACCGGTAAAGGCCACCTCTGGCTGGCCCCGCCCCCATCTCTTCTCTGCCTCCCGAGCCCCGGCTGATTGGGAGGAAATGGGGAGGTTGCAGCCCCTGCCACGCCCACCAAGCCACGCCCACAGAACCAGTAGTAAAAAAATTTGAAACCCACCACTGGGTCGTAAGTCACTTTCTTCAGTGCCGTTGTAACTTTGGTAACTAAAAGAGCTGTTGTAAGGTGAGGACTCCTTGTATTTTTGACCAGGGAGCTCAACTCTGTTTGCTTCCAGGCTGGGGGTTAGAAACAGTGGTGGTGGCATTCAGCTGGTTCAAAGCGGTTTGGGCGGATCGGTAGTGGCAACCTGCGGGTGGCTCTGCCCACCTGCCCCAGCGCTATGCCATCCTATTTAGCTGCACACGTGCACGGAAGGCGCATGCTCACATTTTCAGTGTGCGGCAAACCGGTGGTAAAATTATGTGAAACCCACCTCCGGTTAGAACCCTTTGCACTTTCTCAGGTTAGAGTGCGGTGCGGCCAGAGGAGGAAAGAGGGTGCCCGGGACCCCACAGTCAAAGGCCAGCCCCACCTTTACGTGGATTAAAGCTGGATTAAAAAGGGGGGTTCATCCCTCCCCTTTCAAGCACCCCCGTGATCATGTGATTGCTCTAAAACAAATCCAGTATTTTCTAAGCAGGAGTCCCCAACCTTTTGCCAAATGCCTAAAAAAGGTCCCAGAGACTATCCTTGGGGCTGCCAGCTTCCTGTCCCTCGCCGATTCACTTAAAGACCTCGTGATTCAATTAACAGCTGCTTTGCTTTGTTTAACAACCATGGCCAAAAAAAGATCATGAAAAGATCAGGCACAACTCATTAACAACCCGCCTCGCTTAAGCACTGGAAATTCTGCTTCAATTATCGTAAGTCAAGGATTCTCCGTAGTGAAAAGCAGAAAACCGGGTCTGAATAGGAATTGAATAAGAGAGCAGAGAACTGGCAAGATTGCTGTATTCACACAGCCCCGGTAACCAGGTTAAAAAAAAACAAATGGTGGTGTTTACCTAGTATGCTAAGCTGGGTTAGCATTAACCTGGTTAATTGTCTTATGATTCCGTGCCTCTTTGATTGTTTGAGGATTAAATGAGTTGGGGGGAAACGAGGAAAAAAAGAGTTTTGTTTACAGTGTTTCAATTGCTTGTAACTGGGAGTTGACTTGAAAGCTGATTGCAGTTTTATTGACCAACTTGAGCCTGGTAGCCCAGCTGTATTGATTGGCTCCTTTTGCAGATATTGGTACAGAAAGTCTGCAGGAACTGATTGAGTTTTGGGGATTGGGGAGCAGAGTTGCTGCCTTCCTGCCAGAGTTTTGCAAAGAAGCCTATTTCCCTCTGCAGAGGGAAATGTGCTTTTCCAAAAGTCGGGTGTTTTCTTGTTGCCCTGAAGGTCTGCAGGCCACATCTCAACGCCCAAGAACGGTGACTCCTTTGATGGGTGCCATAAAACTGGGTGGGTGGAGAGAAGTCACCATCCTCTTTTAATCTTTAAGCCCAAGAAGTCAGGCCAAACATTCTCCCTGAGGCTGTTTTCTCCCGAGGCTGCTGGCCATGGATGGAGGTGTTGAATTTATTGACTTTCTAATGGGCTTCAAACTTTGAGCTGCTGAATTTGGCAGACTGAATCAATGATTAAGCCCTGGAGATACGGAGGGAGGGGAGGCCCACGCACGGCCCTTAAAAGCACCTGGACATCTAAAGGAAGTTATCCATCCCTACAGGTGATGCGTGTAGTAAGCAGGATGGCGTGGGGAATTCGAAGGGCATTCCATTATCGGAGACTCTTCCCATGGAGGAGGAGGAAGGAGGAGGAAGGAGGCACCCCTGGGCCCAGTGCAGTTAGTGCATAGATAGGATATTGAACTGAGAGAATTATTCCCAGTATTTACAAGGGTGCTTTGCCTTCAGAGAATGGAATTAGGTGGAGCCAGTCAACTCCGGCAGTGCCTGGAGGAAACCCAACTTCTGCCTGTACACCGCCCTGAGTCCTTCGGGAGAAGGGCGGTATAAAAATCAAATAAATAAATAAATAAAAATAAATAAAACTTCATACGACTGGAATAACTACAGCCCTGTGCACAGTTCTGGATACCCAGAGCAAGTCCAGGGTAGGAAGGGCCAGGGGAGACAGGATAGCGGTCTTCCAATATTTGAGGGGCTGCCCCAGAGAGGAGGAAGGGGGTCAAGTTATTTTCCAAAGCACCTGAAGGCCAGACAAGGAACAATGGATGGAAAGTGATCAAGGAGAGATTCAACCTGGAAATAAGGAGAAATTTCCTGACAGTGAGAACAATCCATCAGTGGAACACAAGTTGCCTTCGGAAGTTGTGGGAGCTTCATCCCTGGAGGCTTTCAAGAAGAGACTGGGCTGCCATCTGTCAGAAATGATGTAAGATCTCCTGCTTAGGCAGGGGGGTTGGACTAGATGACCTACAAGGTCCCTTCCAACTCTGTTAATCTGTTAAACTAAAGTCATTGCATTATGATAAGCAAAATAGGCTCCACTTGCCTCCAGATGGTGAGGTTTCAATTCCCAGAATTCTTAGCCATGGCTGTTCTGCTTGAGGAATTCTGGGAATTGAAGTCCAGACACCTGGGAGGACACACCTTGTGTGATGCACAAGCCAGGGAAGCAGGCTGGATCGGGGCCCCTCCAGATGCCATCAGTTATAGCATTCCTGCAGTTCTGCTAATTATGGCCTGATGAGGAAACTATGGTCTATGAAGCACAATGGCCAGGTTTGCATATGGTAGAAAGCCAGATGAGTCCTTCGGGAGATAGGGCGGTATATAAATTTGATCAATAAATAAAAAATAAAATAAATAGACGGCTAAACATAGCTTAGGATAAGGGTTAAAACATTGGATTGGGACCTCCAGATCCAGCACACATGGCTCCCTGTCACTCAGACAGGTCTTGCAGGGTTGTTGCAAGATTCCCCGAGGGTGTCCTCCCCCCCCCCCAATTCCAGACTAATCCTGCAACAAAGGAATCAACCCAAAGGGCCCAGCACCATGGGTCTCAAGCCCCTCTGAGTAGACAGTGCCACCACTGTCTGCCTGCCGTGCAGGACATAGAACTGTCTCTTGTTGGCGCTGCCCGTGGGAACGGCCACTTAGGAGAAGGGCAGAGAAGCGGTTGCTGGACGTGACCGCCCTCAAGTGAGCAGCATGTGACCTGGCTGATATCAGGGTCTCCGGCATATGACCGTTTGGAAATCTTTGTTGCAAGATGTTAATCTGGATTCTGTAGACGGTGACCAGGCTTTCTGACAAGCAGAGCAGCTTGAAAGGGGAGCCGATAAGTCAAAGGACGTGTGTGTGTGTGTGTGTGTGTGTGTGCGCGCACGCGTGCATGTGTGTGTGTGTGTGTGTCCTTGTTCTTCCCTTGGAGGAGGTCAAGCAGGAGCTGGACAGGCACCTGCTGGGGATGCACCGAGGAAGGCTGAGATCCTCTGGCCTAAGCCACCTTTAACAGATTAACAGAGTCAGAAGGGACCTTGTAGGTCATCTAGTCCAGCCCCCCCCCACCCATTTCTGACAGATGGCAGCCCAGTCTCTTCTTGAAAGCCTCCAGGGATGAAGCTCCTACAACTTCTGAAGGCAATCAACGAAGGTTGATTGTTCTCACTGTCAGAAAGTTTCTCCTTATTTCCATGTTGAATCTCTCCTTGTTCAGTTTCCATCCATTATTCCTTGTCTGGCCTTCAGGTGCCTTGGAAAATAGCTTGACCCCCTTCCTCCTCTCTGGTGCAGCCCCTCAAATATTGGAAGACTGCTATCCTGTCTCCCCTGGTCCTTCTCGTCACTAGACTAGCCAGGCCCAGTTCCTACAACCGTTCATCATCTGTTTTAGCCTCCAGTCCCCTAATTTTTTTTATTTGAATTTATATCCCGCCCTTCTCCGAAGACTCAGGGCGGCTTACATTGTGTAAGGCAATAGTCTCATTGTGTAAGGCAATAGTCTAATCCTCTTGGTTGCTCTTCTCTGCACTCTTTCTAGAGTCTCAACATCTTTTTTATAGTGTGGTGACCAAAACTGGATGCGGTTATTCTAGGTGTGAATAGTGTGCGGTATTCTTCCTGGCTTTTGGGGCCAAGGGGTGCTTCCTTCCCAAGCATTCTGGCCCAGAAGAGCGGATCCAGAAGCCACAGCTTTTGCCCTTTGTGAATGCAGTAAAAGCAGGATCTCTGGGCTTCTGGGGAGAGGCAGAGTTTGGTTTGGACTCTGTCTAACATGATTTGTGGATGAATCTAAGCCCAGTTTGAGCTGCCCATGCCTGAGCTCCCTCATTATCCATGGCCCTCCATTGGGGTCTGTAATAATAACAACAAACTACAGAAAGATAAAATGGGGAGGTTGGACTTCTGTGGCTTCTCAAACTTGCCTGTCAGGTTTCCAACGGGAGAGAAACTTTGGGACTTGTTGCAGAGAGTCGTTTGAGCACCGAGAGTGGTTGCTCTGGAATTCTTCCTTGGATCCCAGGATGGGCTTTCCCCCCTGTTTTGTGTTAAGATTGGCAGTGACCTAGTAAGCATTCACTTGGGAAGGACTTTTTTTCCCTTTCTTTTTCCTTTTCTTTTCTCTCCTCTTTTTAAAACCGAACCCAGGGAGGCTGGAGCGAGAGGGAGAGAGGGGGTGCTGCGGGGCGTTGTGTTTGTGCATGGCATCTGTCTCTGCTCCCGGCAGATGGTAGCTGGCGTTGTGAAAAGGCCCAGCCAACCTTCTGGATTAATCACGGGTGAAAGGTCGCCCAAACATCTGCCTCGGGATGTGTTGAGAAACAGCATTTCTATAGAGGGGAGACGGGAAGGAAACAAAACCTGTTTTTGGTCGGGGAGGAGTTGGGGGGGGAGAAAGGCGCGGGAACAATGGGAAGAACCGAAGCAGGGTATCCAACACGGCTGGTGGGGGGGGGACAACGATGGGGGGACGGGGACGGGATGACGCTTTGTGTGTGTGGGGGGGTAACCAAACACCCTCCCGCGGCCCTGGGATTTAAGCTGCTCTGGGGCTGCCTTCTCTAAAGTAGCACCCTTGAGATGTGCAAGTCTCTAGTCCCCTGCCAGGGCTGAATACTTCTTCTTAGAGGGCTACTTAGAGGTGCTGCGGTGGCCTGGGGGGAGGAGGCTGAGACCTAGGGAAGGGGAGCGAGGGGTTTCCCCATTCAGTTGTCAAGTAGGGAGAAAATATAGTTGTGAAGCTCCCAAATTCCTCCCATTCCTTGGGAACAGAGCTGGGGTTTCCTGCAGAAGGTGCAAAACCCCAAATGTGGTTTTCATTTGGTCTCCAGCTGTGCGGCAAACGCCAGAATTTGGAGCTCACCTTGAAAGTGGGCCAGTTGGAAATTGCAGGGAATATCACAGGAGCTGAACGACTACAGACCGATTGCTCCGAGATCCGTAGTTATGAAAACCTTTGAAAGGCTAGTGATGGCCCACCTGAAGACCCTCAGGGATCCGCTGAGACCCCTTGCGGTTTGCCTATCATGCAAAGAGATCTGGCAGATGATGCTGTTATTATGGCACTGCACTACATTTTGCAACATCTTGAATCCCCAAAGAACGATGCAAGGGTCCTTTTTGTAGACACCAACTCAGCATTTCATTACCATCATTCCAGATATTCTTATTCACTAAAGTGACTCAGCTAGAAGTGCCTGAATTCTCCGTCATATCCTGGATATAAACTGTTTCAACTTCTCCCCTCTGTATAGCAATAGCACTTAGACTTATATGCCACTTCACAGTGCTTCACAACCCTCTCTGAATGGTTTACAGAGTCAGCCTTTTGCCCCCAACAATTTGGGTCTTATTTTACCCACCTCTGAAGGACGGAAGGCTGAGTCAACCTTGAGCTGGTCAGAATCAAACTGCTGGTAGTCAGCAGAATTAGCCTGCAATACTGCATACTAATGACTGCAACACTGCAGCTGATAGGTAGATAGGTAGATGGAAGGATGATAGACAGACAGACAGACATAGAGCTAGTTAGATAGCAATAGCACTTAGACTTATATGCCATTTTACCATGCTTTACAGCCCTCTCTTAAGCGGTTTACAGAGTCAGTCTATGGCCCCCAACAATCTGGGTCCTCATTTTACCCACCTCGGAAGGATGGAAGGCTGAGCCAACCTTAAGCCTGGTGAGATTCGAACTGCCAAATTGCAGGCAGCCGGCAGTCAGCAGAAGTAGCCTGCAGTACTGCACTCTAACCACTGCGCCACAGAGCACCGTATGCTGCTATAGGGCATTGCAAGCCAAAACAATTAGGCACAATGATAGTTTTTCCTTCCTGTGCCATCACTCTGCTGAACACCTAATTCACAGAGCACTCTGTCTTAAGTCTAAAGATGTAGATTAGAAATAAAAGCTTGGCCTATTGGCTTTAGCTAAGTTAAACAGGCTGGATAATCTCCACCATCCGCTGTGAACCGAGACAGCCAAAAAATGCCAATGCAATCCTTGGTTGCATAAATAAACAGAGGGATAGAATCAAGATCACATGAAGTGTTAGTATTGCTTTATAAAGCTCTAGTAAGGGCACACTTGGAATACTGCATCCAGTTTTGGTCACCATATTATTAAAAAAAAAAAAGATGCTGAGATTCTGGAAAGAGTGGAGAAGAGAGCCACAAAAATGATTAGAGGACTGGAGGCTAAAAACCTATGAAGAATGGTTGCAGGATTGGTTATGTCGTAATGAAAAGAAGGAGTAAGGATGACATGACAGAAGTGTTCCAATATTTGAGGGGCTGCTACAAAGAAGAAAGAGTCAATTTATTTTCCAGAAGGCAGGAGAAGAAACCATGGATGGAAACTAATCAAGGAGAGAAGCAACCTGGAATGAAGGAGAAATTTCTTAACAGTGAGAGCAATCAACCAGTGGAACAGAAGTTGCCTCCAGAAGTTGTGGTTGCTCCATCACTGGAGGCTTTTAAGAAGAGATTGAGCAGCCATTTGTGCAGAATGGTATAGCCTTTCCTGTTTGAGCAGTGGGGTTGGATTAGATGACCTCCAAGGTCCCTTCCAATTCTATTATTCTGGTTTTTTTCTGAGACCAGACTGACTGCAGGATGGCAGAAGAAGAGATTAATTGATCAACCTAAAAGATCAGAAAATTGAGCATGCTATATGCACTTTCCTCTGTGGCTGCTTTATTTTTCTTCTGAGTCAGGAAGAAGCCGAGTCGGTGCTAAAACAGTGTGGATAATCCAGTCCTTTTGGAGCCATCTCACTTGGCGCTATTCTTCACACCTGGAGACACCTGTTTTTGAAGTTGTTGTCCATGTGGGGTGCATCTGTAGCCTTGTTCCAATCCATCTCTATGGCTTATTTGGCAGCCGTTATTTCTTATCTCCCCAGCTCAAGCTCTTTTGCAGATAAGGCCAGTCCCGTGTTGGAGACGCTCCGATCTTGAAGTTTGATCAGATCAGAAATCGCTCGCTGGTTCTTTGGGAAGAGATGTCGACTGTGGCATTGGCCGCTCTGGGTGGGACCTCCTGCTTGAAAACCACCAGAATGTGGGTTGTTGTAAGAGGAGATCCAGAAAATGCTCTTGAATTATATGAGCTAAAGGTCAAGAAAGGGGAATAGGTTTAAAGAGGCTTGCAAAATGCCACGTGATCAGGAGGTTTCCTTTTAGCCTCCGGCAGGGTGTGTGAGGCATAGATGACAGCCATAGCCGAGGGGAGACAAGGACTTAACCCTTTCTAAGGGAACCTGCCACACCCAGCAAACTCCCTTTCCAGCCTGCTTCTTCCTTTTAAAAGTTGCTTTGGGGGGTGGAGTGATAGTTGGTGGACGGACTGCCAAGTGAAACCTTGTCTGGACGCAGCTTCGTTATTTCCAGCCAT